>NW_026864619.1:0-17557 GCF_026571515.1 Ruditapes philippinarum
AATGTTTTTTATCAAATGACTTAAAATTGAGCAATCACCATACTTTCTAGCATAAGAATCTTAAAATAAAATTACTTAAATTGCAAGCAAGTTGCAATTTTATACATGAGATAAACTTATCGTGACCAAATTTGTTTTTCATGTTAGCAAGTTCTGTATATATGCTTTAATTAGAAAAGAACACTGATTATGTATGAAGTAACTGAAATATTGAAAGCTTTATAATAGAATGTTTGTCATGCAACATTAAATTGTGTAAGATTCAAACTATTAGATAAGGCGATGTACTTATTAATGCTGTTATAATTACATGTATTATTATTGTGAGTAAAAAGGTTCTGGGGATATTTCTATCATGTTTTAACCAGGGGCATAGATAATATACATTGTTTACTTTTTTATCAATATTGGAATTGGTTTTAAAGTTGTGTTTTCTTAAATATGGATATTATTGAATCATCCTTGACATCAGTATTCTCATTTTTTTTAGCTCACATTAGCAAAAGCTCAGCTATTACAAACAGTCAAAGATTCCTGGTCTGTCCGTCATCCATATTTCAATAATGTCATATTAAACTACTCAGTTTGAAAACATCAAAAATTCTCATTTACTGTGTGCAAGAACGCTTTAAATTAATTTGGTCTTTTGCATGATAAGGTCACAGTAGGTAAAAAAAGATTAGATATTACAACCATCCTTTTCTCTTATTGTCCCATTTTGCTTGTTTTGCATTATTAAAGCCATTTCCTCATGCTCCCATTCCATTTGTAATGTTTCTTTGCAAAAAAGTAAATAACAGAATTTTAAAATTTATTTTTGACTGTTACAGGCTAATTAAAAATATAATACGCAAACTATTAAAAGTACTTTTTAGCTCGACTTTTCTATGAAAAGGGGAGCTATCCTACTCGCCCCGGCGTCGGCGTCGGCGTTGGCGTCACACCTTGGTTAAGTTTTTCGTACCACCCCACTTTATTTCAGAAGTATTACAAGTATGGCTTTGAAACTTACCATACTTGTTCACCATCATAACCTCCATCTACAGACAAGAGTGTACATAACTCTGTCAAGGTTTTTTGACAGAATTATGGCCCTTTTTTGACTTAGAAAGTGTATTGAGCTTGGTTAAGTTTTTTGTACCACCTCACTTTATTTCAAACCATTGGAGGTATTGCTTTGAAACTGACCATACTTGTTTACCATCACGACCTTCATCAACAGACAAGAGGACATAACTCTGTCAAGGTTTTTGACAGAATTATGCCCCTTTTTGACTTAGAAAATACATTGAATATGGGTAAAATCCACTTATTGCCTTAACCCTTTGAGATATTGCTTTGAAACTTTTAATGCTATTTCACATCATTACCCCCATCTGTACGCAAGAGAAGGTAACTCTGTCAAGGATTTGTTTTAAAAATTAAGGCCTTTTATCGACTTAGAATCTTGGTTAAGTTTTTAGTACCAGTCCACTTTTTGACTGAACTGTTTGAGATATTAATTTGAAAGTTGGAATACTTGTTTACAATCATGATTCCCAAACATGTCCAGGAGAAGGTAATTCTGTCAAAGATTTTATTTGAATTATGGCCCTTAACTGTCAATGTTTTGACTTAAACATTTCAAACTTTGCTGCAGTGTTCAAGGGTATCACACAATTCAGTAAAATAATTCTTCACTAAATATCTTAATGCTCATGGCCATTGTTCACTTTAAAAATACAGAGATTCTTGTATTGCCTTTTACTGCAAAAACTTTTTTTATTGGCAAGCAATAAAAAAGTCGAGCGCGCTGTCTTACGGACAGCTCTTGTTTGTATTTTTTTAATCTCAGAAATTTTTAAAATTAAAGTATTTTACAAAAATACCTATATTTTCTTCTTAAATTTCATGAAATTAACATGTTCCAAGTTTCATCATGTGAAAAACTGAAATGCTTTAGCTAGGTAATCTGTCTGTCATTACATTTGAAGCTTATGTAGCAATATAGTATTCTAGGTATTGTTACTGTATATATATATATTCATTATAACATAATTCTCTCATCATGTTAAGGATCTAGTCATGAATGTACTGCATGCATTCATATTTTGGATGTATATTTTATTGTACCACTTAGATAATGTAATAAAGTTGTTCTCATTTAGTTTATTCTTACTTCTTTCCCTCTTTCAATGTAATATTCAACAACCAGTGTTAATGTCTCTATCAGATTAATAATCTGTAATTCAGTGGCCCATATTCCTTTATTCTTTACAATTGCAACGTTTTTAGTAAGACACATATGCATTTATAATGCGCAGCGAATACATCAGTGCTTTCAGCGCTTTGATTAATATAAGCCGCTCATAATTATTTCCAAAATTAAAGGGAGCTTATCAGGACATAAGATCAATAAAATGAAGCGTGCGTGATTTAGTGCCCTTATAACCTATTTTTAGAACAATCTAAAAGGGATAACCAATTATCGGGATAGACAAAGGGAAGCAACCTGTAGATCTTAAATATGTAACTTAATTCAGTTATAAAAATGATAACTGCTTTAAGTTACACCCCTGACTGTATAACTATTGTAGGTAACAGTGTTATAAATTAAAGGCCGATAAATCTAGCATGTATTTGTATGACATAATTAATACATTTTGTGAAATTTAGTTATTCCTGAAAAATGGTTTGATCAGTTTGCACAACTGCTTATTAATAAGTTTTTCATTTGAAACTTCGCATAAATTGTTTTCAGACTTTTTTCGGAGTCATAATTGTAACTGATAAGTTGTAGGTCTCTATATCCAACATTTGGATTAAATCATACTCATTCATATTTGTGACCATTGGTTAAGGTTTTGTAGCATGATCTACCTTCACAAACACTGAAGGTGTTCGCCTAAAACCTCATCTTTTAGATTGGACTGTACTGAAAAAAAATATTCAAAATTATTGCCAAGAACATGACGTATTTCTGTTTTTTTGTTAAAATGGAAAACTCTACTTGTTGTTACGTGTCAAGATATAATACATGTACATAGATTTATAGGCTGAAAAAAGAATCTTTTGTGAAATTATTATTTGTTGCATATACTTTAAATTAGTATATATCTATATTGGTATGGTTGAATATGTCTAATTAAAATTGAATCATTTTAATTGATTTGTCTAAAACTAACATTGACACTTTATAATATAATATGATATAATATAGTGTGATATAATAATAATATAGGTACAGGTAATGATAGCAGAGGAAGTCCCACTGATATGGACATGGCTGCTTTAGAAGACGCCATGCAAGACCAGTCACCTAGCAACAGTGTCCATAGTAACCAGGATATAGAATCCAGGGATAATCCTATGACATCATCATCATTAGATCTGGAGAATAGACTTCTCAAGAATGAGATATCATCATTAAATCAAGAAATGACATCTCTTGTACAGAGAGCAAAGGACTCAGAATCAGGTTACATAATTCTTTCATTTTTGGAAAGAGAAAAATAACTTTTCTTTTGTGTTTTAAGTCACACTGGCAAATGTTGCTGTCAAATAGTTGCTTACAACCCTATGTGCTCCTTTAAGCATTTAAATATGTTTCAGACAGTTATGGGCACCTCTAAATTATTTCAGTTTTGAACCATGTTGTTTAAGTGAAATGAGCAACTTTCAAAACAAGTGTGGTAAAAAATGAAACACTCTTCTAGTTTTTAATGAAGATTAATTAAATTAGGAAAGATTATTGTACATTGTACATTAATAAAGTGATTTTGATGGTTGCCCAGCATCAGAATTAATACTTAATACTAGTTGAGTTTAAAGAAAATTAGCATTTCTGATATCATTCTAAGAGACATTTTAAATGTAAGATCTGTTTGAAAAATACTGTACTACAGTAGTTGTGTTTATGTGGAGGGAAATTATAGAGCAACATAAGGAATTAATTGTTTATGTGACATGCCTTTCATTTTATGTATATTTTTCTGCCAATATTTCTTTGAGAACATATTTACCACAGCTGACTTTCAACAAGAATTAATCAATGAATGATTTAACTAGTGCAAGCTGTTTACCTGTCTTTTACCTGACACATCTATGGAAAAATTAATGTTGTTTACATTAGAAAGAATAAAGAAACAGATAACCTAGTGTTGTGAAAAGTCTTTGTTAGATCAGCAAAAGTCATTTCATATGAACAAAAATGAGAAAATGATCTTCTTCTACCATTATTTTCAGATTTGGCCAAGTTACGTGAGAAATTAAAGGATCAGTCTAGAAATGTATCAAAGTCTGACCAGTCAGTGAGGGAGTTACAGAATAGGGAACAGGATTTGTTGGAGGCCATAGGGGCCAAGGATTCTCAACTAGGGGTGTTGAGAATCAGGCTAGAAGAGGCTGATAGGGAGCTACAGAACAGACAGAAACACCTTGAGAGTTTAAAATCGGACAAAGAAAGGTATTGAAGATTTGTGTTCTTTGGGGTGTTATAAGTGATATTTAGAGGATATTTTTTCATATATATGTCATTTTATTGCTTTGTTGTCAAGTTTAGAAAGTTTTTTTCAGTGTTCTTTATTGAAGCAGAGATTACTGCTTTGTTAAACAAATGTTGACTAAAACCTGGGCAGACCATGTGGACAGTTTATTTAACAGTAGTTTGATATTGCATCTGCATTTTGTAGTTTTCTGATACGTTTTCATATTGGTTACATTTTTACAAGGAAATTCTTTAATAAAATGTAACCTCCTGGGGGTTAGACAGACAGAAAAGTTTTATAAAAAATAAAACAAAACATAAATGTTTAATAAATTTGTTTATCTTGAAGCGTACCTGGCAGATGTATGTGAATGCTGTTTGTTGATAAAAAATTTTCCAGGCTTTGAATCAATACATGGGGACACAAAATAGAAATTTTATAGTGTATTAGTAGGCCTATCTATTCAATTATTGTATTAAACACAATATCATGTAGATATTATCAAATGCATGTATTGACTTCTTATCACTTATATATGGTATATTAATTTAAAATGTTCTACTCAGGTGCCCATTCATGCCTGAAATAATACATGGAGGGGTCCTGTGGTCTTCCTCCACCAGTAAAGCTGGAAAGTCACGGTATGACCTATACCGTGTTGGCGCAACATTAAACCCAACTAAAAAGAAAGTTGATTATAATTTGAAAAGTAACCATTTTTACCAGGATTACCTTGAATTATTTTTAAAGAAAAAGTGTTTTGCTCTGCATCAGCCAGCAGCTTTTAACTGAAATATTTTAATATTTTCTTGTTGATATATGTACAGAATATTGAGGGATCATACAGATTCCAGTGGTATACATGGTCAAGCTTTAGATTCATTAAGACAGAAACTATCAGAGGTAGAGGCTACATTAGAGAGAGAACAAGAAGCTAACAAAATATCGAGGGTAATAATTTTGAATTTAATTTTTTTTTCCGACAGTATCTACTACACACTGTTACTCCTCAATTAGGAGCCATTGATAATGATGTAATTATGCAGTTCAACACCTGAATGAAATGAGTGCTGATAAGTTTGACCAAATAAGTCACTTCTAACAAGTATTTGGATTCTTATGTTTATATTTTTTAGCCATGAAAGAGTAAGCACATTTAATGCTTTTTGTGTCGCCTCTACGGAGTAGTGGCGACATATAGGGATCACTTCTCCGTCGTCTGTCTGTCCGTCCGTCCGTCCATCACAAAACTTGTTACTACTACTCCTCATAAACTACTGGTGCAATTTCATCCAAACTTTACAGGAATGATCAGTACCAAGTCAAGTTGTGCATATTGTCAGCATTTTCCAGTTCAGTGATTTTTGTCAGAGTTATGGCCCTTTAATAGTTTTTATTTTTATATGCCCGAAAGGGCATATTATGTTATACCCCCTGGCGTCCGTCTGTCTGTCCGTTCGTCCGTCCGTTAGCAATTTGGTTTCCGGAGCATAACTTAAGTTCCATTTGGCCCACAATGTTCAAACTTCATAGGATGATTGCCCATATTGGGTAGAAGACCCCTATTGATTTTGGGGTCAAAAGGTCAAAGGTCAAGGTCACTATGACCTTAAAACTGAAAACAGTTTCCGAAGCATAACTTAACTTCCAATTGACCCACAATGTTCAAACTTCATAGGATGATTGTCAATATTAGGTAGAAGACCCCTATTGATTTTGGAGTCACAAGGTCAAAGGTCAAGGTCACTATGACCTTAAAACTGAAAACAGTTTCCGGAGCATAACTTAAGTTCCATTCGACCCACAATGTTCAAACTTCATAGGATGATTGTCCATATTAGGTAGAAGACCCCTATTGATTTTGGGGTCAAAAGGTCAAAGGTCAAGGTCACTATGACCTTAAAACTGAAAACAGTTTCCGGAGCATAACTTAAGTTCCAATTGACCCACAATGTTCAAACTTCATAGGATGATTGTCCATATTGGGTAGAAGACCCCTATTGATTTTGGGGTCACAAGGTCAACGGTCAAGGTCACTATTACCTTGATACTGGAAACACTTTCCGGAGCATAACTTAAGTTCCAATTGACCCACAATGTTCAAACTTCATAGGATGATTGTCCATATTGGGTAGAAGACCCCTATTGATTTTGGGGTCACAAGGTCAAAGGTCAAGGTCACTATTACCTTGATACTGGAAACAGTTTCCGGAGCATAACTTAAGTTCCATTTGGCCCACAGTGTTCAAACTTCATAGGATGATTATCCATATTGGGTAGAAGACCCCTATTGATTTTGGGGTCACAAGGTCAAAGTCACTTTTACCTTAATACTGAAAACAGTTTCTAGAGCTTAATTAAAGTTCCAATCAATTGGCCCACAATATTCAAACTTCTTAGGATGATTGTGCATATAAGGTAGAAGACCCCTATTGATTTTGGGGTCACAAGGTCAAAGGTTAAGGTCATTATTAATAACTTAAGTATAAATCAACCTACAGCTTTAAAATTTTATAGGATGAACAGCGAATTCCATGTCTTACAAATGCTTCATCCTTACTAAAAAAAAAAAAAAAACACTTTCGGGCATATAATGCTCCGCCTAGCGGTGCTCTTGTTAAAGTTTGTCCGGACTACTTCTCTTATACCACTAATGCAATTTCAATGAAACTTAAGAGGATTGATCTGTAGCTCAAGTCCTTGCGCATATTGCACGGGTTTTCCGGTTGAATGATTTTTGGCCGAGTTATAGCCCTTTGATAAAAAGGTGTTTTTTTCTGTGTGTTGCCAGATACACAAAAACTTGTCTGGACTACTCCTCATAAACTACTGGTGCAATTTCATCCCAACTTTACAGGAATGATCAGTACCAAGTCTAGTTGTGCATATTGTCAGCATTTTCCGGTTCAATGATTTTTGTCAGAGTTATGGCCCTTTAATAATTTTTATTTTTAAAGTTTGTCCGGACTACTTTTCTTATACCACTAATGCAATTTCAATGAAACTTTACAGGATTGATCTGTAGCTCAATTCCTTGCGCATATTGCACGGGTTTTCCGGTTGAATGATTTTTGGCTGAGTTATGGCCCTTTGATAAAAAGGTGTTTTTTTCTGTGTGTTGCCAGATACACAAAAGCTTGTCCAGACTACTCCTCATAAACTACTGGTGCAGTTTTATCCAAACTTTACAGGAATGATCAGTACCAAGTTTAACTGTGCACTGTCCGTCTGTCTGTCCGTCTGTCACAAAACTTGTCCCAACATGAAATTGGCCATCATGAGGCGACACATGTGATCACTGATTGCTCTTGTATTTAAGATTGTTGTGTTACCAATTTTCATAAATAATAGTGCCTGATCATAATAACCAATGAATGAAGTGTGAAATGCTTTTTTTCAACTAAAACTAAACAAATCCATCGATATGTTATTAACACAAAAGGACTTATTTTATAAAAGTGCTTTAAAGATTTTGGTACTATTGTTAAATGACTGATAAAGATATTTATGTGTATTCCAGCAAGAGGCGGCAGACAGACAGACAAGAATGGAGGAGGAGCAGAGAAGTTTTACAGAAGCTCTTGCCGCAGCTGAGAAAAAATATAGTGATGAAAAAGGCTGGTGTTAAAATTACTTAATTATTTCATATTTTCAGTATATTTAAATTTCAAAAATAATATTCAATATTTATAGCTACCGTCTCTGAAATTAATAAGATTCAAGCACGTGTTTAGTTTATGATACACATTACACAGCACATAATATTATACAACAAACATGAATATTAAAAAAAAAATAATCAAAAATTGATTTTATAACAACACTGATTTTCATATTTGAATAAATTCACAGTATATAAACAAGTCTACTTCCTGTTATTGAAAGTAAGTTACAAGTTAAAATATATAGGCTACCAAGTAAGGTACAGTAATAGGAAGTAACATGTGCTTTTACTGGCAAGACAGGGTACACATTGAATTGTATAGGCTCAAAAGACAGGGTAAAGTGATTTTTGTTTATATACAGTGAAATTCATAGCAGATGTATGCTGTGCTTTTCATGATTGACAGTGATTCCTTTTATAATGATATAACTTAATTTAACTGACCATTGTCCACTCAGCTACATTACCATTATTTGATAAAAAATTCTAATGGGACTTAGTCAGAATGCTGCTATTGGAGTTTTCATTAGTGGATATTGTTATCTTGGCTTAGATATCTTATGACTTATCTTTCCATTTCTAAAAATCCGTCTTGATGGCACTTGGTTCTTTATGCCAGGGTGGCCTCAAGAATTTAACTGTAATGGCATGCACTTATTTATTTCTTTGCTGTAAAATAGGCTCAGAATCATGAGTCACTAAAATACATTGAAATTGTAACAGACAAAGATATGTTAAATAGTGATAGCTGTGATAAAAAGATGATTTATTACGAAAATTAATATCAATATATATAAAGATCTGAATGCTTGTTTATGTGATACAAATATATTTACAGCCAGGGTAACAGAATTAAACAACCAACTGAAATCTATGAGAAATAGCTTAGAGTCAGCCAAACAGGAACTCTCGGAGTATAAAGAAAAAGCAACAAGGATATTACAGGTGATAAAATGATGTTTGAAATATTGTTTACTACATAGTTTACATGTTTATGATCAAAATATGTAATGGTTAAAGCTGCAGATTTATGTTTTCAAGAGAAGAATCATGATTTTGTTCTGTCTAAATGATTTATTATTAGAAAGTAAGATTTAAGATTTTGACCTTTAACCTCATGAATTTGTATAATGAACTTGCCCTGCTATGAATTTGGAACACTCCATTACTTGTTTAGGTATAACAGTATCACAGTACTATAATTCTCCAGCCAGCAAAAAAATTAATATAGTCGACTCCGCTTACAATGAACTCAATGGGACATTTAAATATCGTTTGTTATTTCCGAAGTTCACTAAAAGCGAAGTAGTAACAACTTGCTGACTTGTTTAGGTGGGTAAATTTGCTGTGAAAAAAGTACCTGTCACTGGTTACCAGTATAATCATTATTTTACAGCAGCGGTAATTTAATGTTGATCATTTTATTGAACAAAATATTATGTACATGATACATGTATTTAGACATGTAGTACTTGTTTATAAAGTGCTTACCATTTGTATTCTTTTACTATTTGTTTGTTTATGTTTGGTTAATATTGCAAACAAAAAATCAGTTTATTTGGTAATTATTTAGTATTTACAGCAATTTATCAACTGAGGGTGCGAAATACAAATTTTCCGTAACAAGTAGGAAATTATGTTGTGAGAACATTTTATCAAAATCTTTATTCTTACCTGTGCAATCACTTGATTGAATAATTATCGAATTGCAGTATTCATGAACTGATCTGATTCGAGCGCATCCCGATATTTCCATTTTAACAGTTTGTTTTAACAGAGGAAATTTACATGTTTTTCACAATTTGGGACTTAAAAAAATGGTCCACTATAGCCAAAAATTCGTTTTAAGCAAGTATGTATTAAGCAATGTGATTTAATATAAAATAAAGAAGGAATCAGCGAGGGATGTCAGATCTAGTTGGCTATTAACGATAATTTCTTTGTAAGCAAGTTCTTTATAAGTGGAGTCGACTGTAGTATTAAATTATTGGTGATTTAGTCTTTTTTACCTCTGACATTCTGATTCATATGTAACAAAATGAATTAATTTGATTTTGAAAATATCATCGTAAAAAGTATATTTTGTACTAAATTGCAATAGTAATGTCTGTAGCTTAGTTTCTTTAAGATACTTCAACAATAGTTGTCATGTTCATGTATATAAGAAAATAGTAAAACATGTTTAAAAAAAGAGATATTTTTATATATTGAAATTTCAAAGTCATCTAAAATGTGTATACACTAAAACAGTTTTTTCTTAGTTGTTTTGAAAAGAAAGTAAAGTGATTGTACAATTTTAATTAATGTGTTTGCTTCCTACCTTTGCCTGAGATTGATAATTGTAATTTTAGTCTAAGGAACGATTGATTGCCAGTTTACGTGAGGGATCAGGAGCATCGGGCGAGGCAGCTGGTGTGTCAAGTCTAGAGTATGACACAGTCAAACAGGAGAGAGACATGTTTAAAGAGGAAATACAACAAGCTAGAATGACTGTAGAGAATCTCAAAGTGGAACTAGCTGTAAATATCTTATGTCTATTTTTATTGTACTCTCAAATACCTTATTAGGTATCCTATAATATTTACCAGCATCCCATGTTATAAATGTGATTGGTTTGACAGTTGTTTTTAGCTCGACTATACGAAGTATATGGAGAGCTGTCCTACTCGCCCCGGCGTCCGCGTCCAGATTTCAGATTAAAGTTTTGGTGCAGTAAAATATTTTTCACTATAACTTTGTCATTTCTTAAGGTATCAACTTCAAACTTCAAATATATGTTCCTTATCATCAACCACATCTTATGTGACAAGGTTCATAACTCTAGCACCAATATTTTCAGATTTATCTCCCCTTGAACTTAGAATTTTCCTTAAAAAATACTATTTTTTACTGTTACTTCTTTATTTCTTAAGGGATCAACTTCATACTTCAAATATATGTACCTTATCATCAACCACATCTTATGTGACAAGGTTCATAACTCTAGCACCAATATTTTTAGATTTATCTCCCCTTGAACTTAGAATTTTCCTTAAAAAATACTATTTTTTACTGTTACTTCTTTATTTCTTAAGGGATCAACTTCATACTTCAAATATATGTACCTTATCATCAACCACATCTTATGTGACAAGGTTCATAACTCTAGCACCAATATTTTTAGATTTATCTCCCCTTGAACTTAGAATTTTCCTTAAAAAATACTATTTTTTTTGTTACTTCTTTATTTCATAAGGGATAAACCTCATACTTCAAATATATGTACCTTATCATCATCCCCATCTTATGTGACAAGGTTCATAACTTTAGCACCAATATTTTCAGATTTATCTCCCCTTGAACTTAGAATTTTCTTTAAAAAATATTATTTTTTACTGTAACTTATTTATTTCTAAAGGGATCAACTTCATACTTCAAATAAATGTACCTTATCATCATCCACATCTTATGTGACAAGATTCATAACTCTAGCACCAATACTGCAAGAATTATCTCCCCATCAACTTTGATTTTTACTAGAAAAATGTTATTTTTTACTATAACTTTTTTAGTTATAAAGGTATCTACCTCAAACTTCAAATATTTATTCCTTATAATCAATTATATTTTATGTGACAATGTTCATAACTCTTGAAGTAATTTTTACAGATTTATCTCTCTTTGAACTTAGGATTTTCTTTAAGAAATATTATAACTTTGTTACTTTTTAAGGTATCTACTTCAAACTTCAAATATATACTTCTTATCATTACATACATGTTGTGTGACAAGGTTCATAACTCTAGCGTGACTATTTCTAGAATTATTTCCCTTGATCTTGGAATTTATTTTAACAAATGTTATTTTTTTACTATAACTTAATACATAATTATACATAATTGATTTTTCTTTCGTAGTTTTGTCCTCCTTACTGCGTCCAGTATTTTATTAGTCGAGCTTGGATGTCTCCTGTGACAGCTCTTGTTATGTTAGATTATAAAAATGAATCAGAAAAAGGCATTCCTTTAGAAGTTATTTTTCAATTCATTGTTACAAAAATATAGTTTGACAGAAAAAAAAAAAAATATTGTAATGAAGTGGAACTCAAAATATGTTTTTAGCATTTTTATGACATATGAGGTTTTAACTCAGCTTATTTGAACTGTTTGAGTGTTCAGAAATGGTTGTTTAATTTTTGTTTTAACTGATTCAGGATGTTGAGTCTCAGATGCAGCAGGAGAATGACACAGCCCAAGATACAATACGATCACTGGAGGATAATATAGGTGAGGAAAAACAGAGGAGAGAAGACTCTGAGCAGGAGTTACTTAAACAAAAGCGGGTATGTTACAGCTTATATGGTGATTTTTTTTGTTACATGAGCCAAATCATTCTATATGATTAACTTATGCAAGAAAATTCAAACTGTATATTTGAATAATTAAGCATAATGGATGCAGTATATTTCATAGAAATATTTGAAGTGATTACAAAAAACAATCAGGGTGTCCACTCTCCTATATTTTCCTATACATTCCTATATTTTGACCATTGACTGTATTTGATTATAATTTCCTATATTTGCCTATATTTTGGCCAAATTCCACCAGTCTAAATTTAAAGCCAGTTTTGGTGTATTCTAGAATTTTTTTTTATTGAAAAAGAAGTCATTTTTCAAAAGATTGATTATAAAATTGCATGAATTTGATTTCATTTATTTAATCAATAGATAGTGTTATTTATAGATATTGTTATTTTTGATGACTACAGGAGCTGCAATATGCCATTGAGGAACTACATAAACAAAAGACATCATTCCAGAGTCGAATGAAAGACAGGGAATCTGAAATTGAGCGGCTGAGAAATCAGGTATTATTAATAATAGTATTTATACATCAAAATAGTCAAACCAGATTGTAAAGGCCACCAAATAGGCCACCACAGATATTAGAAATGTAATCTTTTGAAAGCTAATCTCTTGATACCGGTCATAATTATGATACTGTACATAATGAACATCATGTACATGGATATATAGTGATTTGAGTGTCTTTTGAGACAACTTTTGCTGATTTAAATATCTTTTTGTAAGGTTTTATTAAAAAAAAAAAAAACAGATAACCTTCATTGAATATTTGACAAAAACAACTTGTCAGTATTGTAATTTCAAAATACAGGTTCAGAATACTACATGCAAAATTTATATGGTAGAAATCAAATTGAGACTAGCCATATAACAGTATACTAGTTCAAATTGAATAAGGTAAAACATAACCTCTACTTATAAAAATATTGCTTGTATTAGTACTGTGGACATTGCCACAATCCTGACTCTTGTTTTCAATGGTTGCCTCACGGATATAACAATATAAATTTGGAGGTCCTCTGAATTTCATTATTTTAATCAATATAATACACATACAAATTTTCAACAGTTGGCTACAAAGTCCATGAGTTCAACATCAGAATCTGAGCTGGAATCTCGAGTGAGAGAATTAACAGAAAGTCTAATACAGAAACAAACCATGGTGGAGGCATTAAGCACAGAGAAAAACTCACTAGGGTTACAGCTAGAGAGGCTTGGGGTATGTTTGCTGCCAAGCTACTGATTGCTTGATAAATACAATTGAATATCAAAATCCAGCACATTAGAAATGAACACTTTTATTTGGAATAACTATCTAAAATACCAAACAATAAGTAAATAAAATATTTTTAATGTGTCAGGGCAATTTCCTTAATTTTATGATTGGTTGCATAGTTTTATTTCTATATAACTGAATATTGTTTAGTCTGGGCTTTAGTTTTGTTTTTGAAATAGTTCTTGATAAAAAGAAACTTTATCTGAAATTAAAAAAAAATGTTTAAGACATACAGATTTAGGTAGAACATTTTTTTAGAGATAGTGTAAACTAATATTCTGATGTATTTAATGAAATGTATGTGATTTATGCAGAAACAACATAACAATTTCAATGTTTATTGTTGTTAATTTCAGCAACAGTATAAGGATATTCAGGCTTCAGCTGTAAGGACCAACACCACTGTGATACCTGTACATGATGATGATGAAGGTAGAAAATGCACGTATTTTAAAACAGTTTTTGAAAAACATATATTATTCATAATTTCTATGTTGTTGTTTTATATTTTAAATTTGAAAGACAAATCATTTTCAATTCCATTTAAACTTTTTTCTTTTATAGTGAGGATGTAATGTAAATCAGCATTACAAAAGTGAATTATTATGAATCATAATTTTACAGTTACTTGCATGGTTCATTGACATTCATACCCCAAAATTAACATCTATGTTTCCAAGTTCAAAATGTAAAAAAGTATATTTCCTAATACCATAGAATTGTTATTAATTCTTAGCCTCTGATTTTTTTTTTTTTTTTTTGAGATTTTTTTTTCATAACATCTTCATTAGTCATGTTTCAACGGAATGTATTTTGTGTTTGCCATTTTGTGTTCGGGTTTTATTTCATAGATTAAAAGTATATTTTCATTTTTAAAACTTTTAAAACAATTCTAGTACAAGTTTTTGTATATTATAGAGATTTTATGTTACGTTTTCAGTACGGCAAAGATTGCCACAGTTTATGAGAGAGGTACCCACTGATACAGAGGTGACAAGAAAAATGAAGAGAGCTGTCAATTCCATTGATAAATTCAGGTACACTCATTTCTCTTTTATCATAGAATTGTTTAAATGTAAATTTACCAGTAAATCGACCTATTAAAAAAAGAAAAAAAATGATGATGTGAAAGTCATTTATATAATGATTCAGTACCTTTTCTTTTAAGATTCATGTTAAAATTAGTACAGAAAAGGTAAATACATTTCTTGTAAAGTTAAATTTAGAAAGACTGGATAAATGTTATTTTATTTAAAGAAAGGATTCAATTAATTAATATTTAAGCGAATTATTTTAGTAATACTTGACTATGTTTTAGTATAAAGGTATAATGTTTCTTCTGTATAAGATAGTCAGAAATGTTAACTTTGAATTGCTTAATCCTCGCAGCTATGTCTCATTGTACCTGAAATAATGGGGCCTATTGTAACGTTTTAAGGCACAAAAACCCTGTCGATGATTAGCTAGCACACCACCAAGAGTGGTTTGTGTCCTTAAATATGGGAAATATATATAGGAAACATTCCCTTATGTTAATTCAACAACTTAAGTTTTTGCACATTATTATGCTAATTATTAGTATTATTACGTTCTACCAACATTGTTACAATATTAGTCTTCCTCCACCAGTAAACCTTAAAAATGTCATGTAATCTTTACAATATTGGTGTGACTAAGAATCTAATCATGGAGTTTTGTATGAGGATGTTTTAATCAAGTATTTCTAGGTAAAAATTGTAAAATTTCCTATTTTAAAATGATTCATGTCACTCTATCTTTTAAATTGCTTCATCTGGTTCATTACAAATACAATTTTATTTTTTGGATTGATAAATATTGTCTTATCTTTCAGTATACGTCTTGGTGTATTCTTCAGGAGATATCCCATTGCGAGAGTTTTTGTGATCGTTTATATGGTAATAGTCTTTTTTTTTCTTACATTTCTTTTTTAAAATCTAATTTGAAAATGTTTGTCAATTAATAAATGATCAAATCTTCTTTAGAGTATTTCAAATTATTAACATGTTAAAAAATAGCTTGGCACCTTAAATTAAATTTCACTTTAATTTCTAATAATAATCTTTTGTTACAACGTCAGAGGTTTTAAGTTTTTCATGTTTTTGTTGTGGGTTTTTTATGCTGTTTTTTTAATGTTTCCTAAATAATATCAATGGTCTTGTGTTGTTTTCATCAACCATGACAGCTTAAAATTCACCAAAGTCATCTGTACTTTTCACTGTCAATCTGCAAAATTTTACAGTATAAGATTTACAAATAATGGCATATTGGTGATTTCAGTTCTAAAAATGTGTAAAATGTATCATATTGGTTAATCTTTTCACAACTGAAAATGTCGTAATTTGAGTTAAGATTTTTAAGTATTTTAAAAAATCATGAGATTTCTAAGAAAACAAATATTATAATTGCAGGCCTTATTACACCTATGGGTGATGATTGTACTGCTAACATATCAACCAGAGATCCACGGAGCTGGAGCAGACGCCATAAAATTACCCGAAGCTCCTGACAAGTGATGGAAACGTTATACAAACACATTTACAAACAGACTTCTGTATACATATATAATATAAATGTTCCTTGCCATGACAGCACCAACATAGTGCGTTTGCGACCAGCATGGATCCAGACAAGCCTGCGCATCCGCGCAGTCTGATCAGGATCCATGCTGTTTGGTATAAGTTTCTCTTTAAGGTTTGTAAGCGAACAGCATGGATCCTGATCAGACTGCGTTGATGGGCACGCTGGTCTGGATCCATGCTGGTTGCATACACACTATGTTGGTTTTGTCATGTTGCGGTTCAAATATGTGGGACATTGCTTATTATTGCACATACCTGTAAATATTAAAGCAGTCCTGTAGTTGAAAGAGTGTGTATGAAAAAGTGATATCTAACAATGTGATGATATTGAAAATATCTTACTGTATATAAAACATAAATTAATTTATGCATATTACTGTTGTTATTTATAAAAAAGAGAAATTATGTTTAAGAAAATATAACCATAGCTTTTGGTTCAAGTAGAGTATATATAATACATACATCACATATGCATATACATTACAATAATATATAAAACGGTTGGTTATTTCACCATTATTTAGGAATGATATTTGGTGAAGGGGCAAACCATTGTGTCCTTGAGCAAGAAACATAACACTAATCACTTAGTGTTGCTTGGTTCAGGCTTATAGCTTCCTTCATAAACTAAAATAATTCTGTATGAATTAAAGCAGAATAACTATAGAAAAAATATGTGAAAGGAAAAGTAAAGTTTAGTATGACATATGGCTAAAAGTAAATACAGTACTACTGAGCATTTTAATGTCTTACACAAGTATGCCATTGTTTACAAGGTTCAGGTTTATTTGAAGCATGAGAATAAAGTGTATTTTTGTATATTTGAAGTAATGGTCAACCTTTTTCATTATGGATTAAGAGTTAATTTAAAATAATTTTGAAAAGTGGTTACTTGTCATGCAAAAAGAATTGGAATTTTAAGACATTTTTGTCAATTACTGACAGTGTTTTTTTGTTGATTTTTAATTAGAAATTCTGTTAAATTTAAGATTTCCATATAGCATAAGGTGTATTTTGATGATAGATTATGTTTAAACTTGCATTATTTTAAAGGTCTTTATAATCGTGTATGTATGTTATAATTAAAATTTGGACACAATGTTCATTTTTACTATGCATTACCTTTAAACACACTATATTATAAAGAATGAAAGATTATAGCAGTCTGTTTTTGTCTTAAAAAAAACTCATTTTGAGGTGCTAATT
>NW_026864620.1:0-25513 GCF_026571515.1 Ruditapes philippinarum
TAAAAAACCTTCTTTTAAGAAAACCCAAATAGTTAGAGCTTAGATATTTGGCATGACACTTCTTCAAGAGTGTCTACCAAGTTTGTTGAAATAAAAGCCCAGGTGGTCATTGATTTTGTTAAATGTGTATAGTAAAACTTTTAAAAAACCCAGTGAGCCAAAGCTTACATATTTATGATGAAACACTTTTAAGCGAATGTGTACCAAGTTTGTTTAGATAAAAGCCCTGGTGTCAAAATTGGCCCCACTCAAGGGGGTTATTGATTGTCCTTATATGTATGTAGTAAAAACTTTAAAATATTTTCTTTTAAAAATCCCAAAGAATTTAAATATTCAGCATGAAACATCTTCCAGTGAGTGTAAGTCAAATTAGTTCAAGTAAAAGCCCTGGGGTCAAAATTTGCCCCACCTTGGGGGTCATTGATTTTCCTGATATGTACACATTTTATGAACTGTTGTTTGCCCTAAACAATTGCAATCAGTAAAGTTTTTACACATGCACAATTTCAGGTACACACTTTGTGATTTCAGTTAAATATTTACATTATATATATGTTTTGTTTATTGTTTACAATATTACTTGTTCCTTGTCATTAAGATTTTTGTGCCCCCCCTATAGGGGGGGGGTGGCATTTAGATTTACACTTGTCCTTCCGTCCGTCTGTCTGTCCGTTCCCTTTTTGTGTCTCACGTAGATCAAAAAGTAATTGACATAGAGTCATGAAACCACATAAAAATGTTGATCAGCATGTGAAGTTGTGCACCTGGGTATTTTATATGGATATATTTAGTTTTTTTAGAGTTATTACCTTTGAATAAGTAAAAATTTGCAATTTTCAACTTGTGTCCAACATAACTCAAAAAATATTTGAGCTGGAGTCATGAAACCTTATAGGAATGTTGATCAGCATGTGAAGTTGAGCACCTGGATATTTTTCGTGTGGATATATTTAGTATTTTTAGAGTTATTGCCCTTGACTTAGTAAAAATTTCCAATTTTCAACTTGTATTGCACGTAACTAAAAAAGTATTTGCCCTAGAGTCATGAAACCTTACAAGAATGTTGCTCAGCATGTGTAGTTGTGCACCTGGGTATTTTCGTATGGATATTTTAGTATTTTTAGAGTTATTGCCCCTGACTTAGTAAAAATTTACAATATTTATCTTGTGTTGCACGTAACTCAAAAAGTTTATGACCTATAGGCCTGAAAGTTTACAAGAATGTTGGTCAGCATGTGTACTTATGCACCTTGGTTTTTTTTGGCTTTATTCAGTATTTGTAGTATTTGCCTTTTATTAATAAAATATTTTTAGTTTTCAACTTGGGCACATGTAGCCAAAAAAGAAATTTGACAAATCAGTTCAGTGTCGGGGCACCCGTGTCCTATGTACAAAATTCTAGTTTATATTCAGGTGAGCAATGTCAGGGTGATCATGGCCCTTTTGTTTCTTAACTGAATACTTCCATGTACCCATTTTAGCATGTTTCCGTAATAAAATTGCCAAAAGTATGAGTCAAGGGCAAGAAAGGGGGGCATATGTGTTGTTCAACATTTTTTTTAAGTTTATATTCAGTACAATAAATTTCAATTACTTTATTTTGGGACAATATTCATTAAATCAAAAAATATATATAAAGAAAACACCCAGTTGTAAGGCTAACTTCCATCCAAGGGCTATGATTTAGACAAACTTGATAGAGGTCCATAAACAAATGTTCCCTTGACTGTTGAGAAAATTTTATTTATTATGCTCCCCGAAAAATTTCGGGGGAGCATATAGTCGTCGGGTTGTCCGTCCGTCCGTCCGTCAGTCCGTACGTACGTCCCGAATTCGTGTCCGGCCCATAACTTTGTTATTTGAAGTCGGATTTTAAAATTATTTCACAGAAATGATTACCATATTGAGATGACGTGTTGCGCGCAACATTTGGGTCGCTACCTTGAAGGTCAAGGTCACAGCATGACCTTGCAGCAAAATCGTGTCCGGTCCATAACTTCATTATTTGAAGTTGGATTTTAAAAATATTTCACAGAAATGATCACCATATTGAGACGACGTGTCGCGCGCAACATTTGGGTCGCTACCTTGAAGGTCAAGGTCACAGCATGACCTTGCAGCAAAATCGTGTCCGGTCCATAACTTCATTATTTGAAGTCGGATTTTAAAAATATTTCACAGAAATGATCACCATATTGAGACGACGTGTCGCGCGCAACATTTGGGTCGCTACCTTGAAGGTCAAGGTCACAGCATGACCTTGCAGCAAAATCGTGTCCGGTCTATAACTTTGTTATTTGAAGTTGGATTTTAAAAATATTTCACAGAAATGATCACCATATTGAGACGACATGTCGCGCGCAACATTTGGGTCGCTACCTTGAAGGTCAAGGTCACAGCATGACCTTGCAGCAAAATCGTGTCCGGTCCATAACTTTGTTATTTGAAGTCGGATTTAAAAAATATTCCACAGAAATGATCACCATATTGAGAAGATGTGTCGCGTGCAACATGTGGGTCGCTTCCTTGAAGGTCAAGGTCACAGCATGACCTTGCAGCAAAATCATGTCCGGCCCATAACTTCCCTATTTGAAGTTAGATTTAAAAAGTATTTCACAGAAATGATCATCATATTAAGATGACGTGTCATGCACAACATTTAAGTCGCTACCTTGAAGGTCAAGGTCACAGCATGACCTTGCAGCAAAATCGTGTCCGGCCCATAACTTCCTTATTTGAAGTCAGATTTTTAAACTAGTTCACAGAAATGATGACCATATTAAAATGGCGTGTCATGCGCAACATTTGGCTCGCTACCTTGAAGGTCAAGGTCACAGCATGACCTTGAAGCAAAATTGTGTCCGGCACATAACTTCATTACTTGAAGTCGGATTTTACAACTATTTCACAGAAATGATCACCACAATGAGACATTGTGTCGCGCGCAACATTAGGGTCGCTACCTTGAAGGTCAAGGTCACGGTATGACCTTGCAGCAAAATCGTGTCCGGCCCATAACTTTGTTACTGGAAGTCGGATTTAACAACTATTTCACAGAGATGATCACCATATTGAATCGACGTGTCGCATGCAACATTTAGGTCACTACGTTGAAGGTCAAGGTCACAGCATGACCTTGCAGCAAAATAATGTCAGGCGCATAACTTTGTTATTTGAAATCGGATTTTACAACTATTTCACAAAAATGATCACCATGATCACAATGTGTCGTGCACAATATTTGGGTTGTTTTTACACTTTGAACTTTGTCTGTGACATAACTCTGACACAACAAGAGGTATACCTTCCTGTGTCCAAAACCTATTCGGGGAGCATCACCCGGTTCAACCGGTTCTTGTCTTTTAATATATGAATATGAAGAATACCCATGAGGTTCACAGCACACTCACTGTGTTCCACACTAAATATCTAAGATCTAGCACATTGCAATTTTGAAGGTCGAGATTTTTCTATAATATATACTCTAGCAGCGTATTTTGTATTGTCATTTAGACAATCTTTGTAGAAGTCCCAAGACAATGTTTCTTGCTCTAGCGCAGGAGTAGATTGTTGACATGTATATAAGGAAAAACCATTAATAAACCGTTAATGAGATCAGTGTTGTGCTTTTGGGAGCTTAAAGTCACATTTAGTCTTTATATTCATTGATATTAAGTATCTATATCTTTGTAGGGCTGCAGCTACATGGTGTCCTCTCTTTATTAAGAAAGACAGCCAACCACTCATCCGCACACAAGATGTTTGGCAGGATTGAGGATGTCACAGCTGAGGAAATTATTGATTTATTCAAGCCATTTTGGTCTTCTAATGAGGCGGAGAAAAGGCTTGAAGAAATTGTAATATATAACTTTAGGAAATTCCTAAAAAGAGTTCAACGTAAGTTTGATTTTTATTTCGCCTGCTACAAAGTAGCAGCTATATGTAGGGATCCCTTCGCCATGGTCTACCATAAATCTTGTCCAGATTATTCTTTGAGTCTGCAAATTATAACTCTACCTTGCTTTAATATTTCCCTTGAGTTAAAACTGCTGGTTTGGAGTATAACTTCAATGATATTTCATTGAAACTAAAAAATGCACAGTTGTAGAAACTAGTGATAAGAAATGCATGTTTTAGGATCCATAACTCTTTAATCATTCCGTTTATAATGTATAGTGCTTATTTAGAGGTTTTCTTTAAAAGTATGGAAGGAATTTGATAAAAAATTTGAAACAGTTACAGATACTTGCAGTTACAGAGATATTTTTGTACATTGCTTGATTATTTAATTATCTCCCTTTATAATACTGAAAAAAAATTAGTAAGATAATGATTGTCCTGAGTATTATTTCTGAATTATCAAAAATATCTCATAGAAACTTTTCACACTAGCTTTGTTGAGATAAGTAAGAAGAAATGCAATGTCAAAGAATCATAACTCTACATTACTTACACTTTAGCTCAAATTATACGAAGTATATGGAGAGCTGTCCTACTTGCCCCGCCGTCAGTGTCCGCGGCCAGATTTCAGATTAAAGTTTTGGTGCAGTAAAATATTTTTCACTATAACTTTGTCATTTCTTAAGGTATCAACTTCAAACTTCAAATATATGTTCCTTATCTTCAACCACATCTTATGTGACAAGGTTCATAACTTGCACCAATATATTCAGGTTTATCTCCCTTTGAACTTAAAATTATCCTTAAAAAATATTATGTGTTACTGTTACTTCTTTATTTCTTAAGGGATCAACTTCATACTTCAAATATATGTACCTTATTATTAACCACATCTTATGTGACAAGGTTCATAACTCAATACCAATATTGCAAGAATTACATGTATCTCCCCATAAACTTAAATTTTGTACTTGAAAAATGTTATCTTTTACTATAATTTTTTAGTTTTAAAGGTTATAATCTACCTAAAACTTCAAATACTTATTCCTTATCATCAATTACATTTTTTGTGACAAGGTTATTTACTCTTGAAGCAATATTCACAAATTCATCGCTCTTTGAACTTACGATTTTCTTTCCTTTTAAATTATTTACTTTTTAAGGTATTTACTTCAAACTTCAAATATATATTTCTTATCATTACACACATGTTGTGTGACAAGGTTCATAACTCTAGCATGCCTATTTCCAGAATTATTCCCCTTGATCTTGGAATTTATATTAACAATGTTATTTTTTTAATATAAGTTAATACATAATTATACATAATTGATTTTTATTTCATAGTTTTGTCTTCTTTACTGTGTCCAGTATTTTATTAGTCGAGCTTCGCTGTCTCCTGTGACAGGTCTTGTTTATTATCTCCTTTTACAATACTTAAAATGTTTAATAATGCTTTTCCAAAATATAACTTCTATTTAACATTGATTTAACTTAAAATGTTTTTTATTTCACTGGAATATCTTTGCTTCTCATACAGTCATTTCTTACTAACTAAATGCATTGACAAATACAGAAGTCAAGGGAGCATTAATAACCTTCAGCATTATTCTTGTCTTTTATTGTTTTCAGGCGGAGATGTGACCACTCAATGGCTGAATTACAACCTACAAGAAAATGATGAGAAGGTTGTCAAGGTCACTACAAGCCACATCCTTCGTGCATTGATAGGGAGTGACAGAGTTCCTCGCAATATTGGAAGTGCGTTAATAGAATTTGACCACAAGTCAGAAAACCTTTCAACTGCAAACACATGTGGACCTACATTAGTGTTTTCTCAGACAAGCAGCATTCAAGAGTATAATTCATTGGAGAGGCATATGTTATACATTGTGGTTGGGGCTCCAGGCTTTGGTATAGCCTGAAAGGAGTTTGAAAAGTTCATATGCATGTGTCCATTCATTAGAGAATATTTGATTTTCAGTTTGCTGCTCAATTAAGCAAAGTGTGTACATATTGTACTTTAGGTTTGTTGCTTAGTTAAATTACAGATACGTATTGTTGGAATTTGTGCATTTAATGGACCTATTTTTTGGTAATCATGGTTAAATACATGGTATTTGTTTGCTAGTTGATATGGAGCTTATTTCTTTGTAACATATTAATATATTAAATTTAAACCCAAAGAATGACTGTATGATACTGATTAAATTTAAATAACTTTTATAAAAAAAAATGCAGTTAATTGATCTTTTCAACCTAGATATTTTTGTTCTTATCTTACTTACAGTGTATGTAATATGTAAATATTAGATTGAAAATTCTGAATTATTTGTGAAAAGAAGACTGAGAATGGATGTTCTAAGATATGAATATAAGCATTTTATTCTTGACCATGCTGTCATATTAGTTACAACTTGAACTCTGTTGAGTTGGAAAAAATATCCGTTAGCAAGCTATTTAGGCATTAACAAGTGTTTTGTTATGTTGCAAAAAAGAACATTTTTAACATTACTTAATTAAGCCACTATATATTGTTCATTTACCACTCATTTTCTTGAATAATATAATTTTGTATGTTTATTTGCTTGTTGTCTTTCTTCTACTGTAAACAAAGAAATGCTGTCATTAAACAAGAACTATATTTTCATGATGGTGTGGCTTCTCTATTTATCACTATAGGTAGATGATATGCTATACAAAAATGTGAATAATAAACATGCATTTAAACACAATTACTTTGTATTCATAAGGGACATATGTTTCTTAAATTATTACAGGTTACATGTTTTATACATATTGGGAAATATTTATAACAGAATTTAAGAAGTATGTGCATTTTATTTAACCATTTTAAAACATAATCATTAAATCTATCAACTGTGAAAGTAATAGAAAGAGCATCAAAACACGAGGCTATCTGATTTATACGAGGGGGCGTAGCCCCCGAGTATAAATCAGATTGCCGAGTGTTTTGATGTTCTTTCTCTTTTGTATCATAGTCAAACATGAAAGCACGTTCCCAGATACCACAATATGAAACCCCACAAAAAATTAACTAATGAACGAGCATCTGAATATGATATTTCCATCGCAATCCGTTTCCCTGTCGTCACAAAATGTAAACCCCGGAAAAAATGAACCAATCAATGGGCATGCATATGTATACGATTTAACTCTGTCACATTTTCAACAGAAATGTCCCATTGAAATTTAAGGTAGAACCATCCTTATGCATTACCTCTACATTGAGGAATATCTCAAAGCATGTTTAGCTCTCCATTTTTTTACATGTCAGTTGCCACCTCAAAAGCTTTAAAGTTGATCATAACTTTTTGAGATCATAGTGTGTTGTCTTCATACGGCCACAACAACCCTTGAGACAAGACATTCAAGAAGACCAGACCAAATTTGATCTTCATTCATAAATAACCTTGACCTTCCATGTTGAATTTGCTGATATTTTCTGTCATTGTCTATAACTTTGTTATTTATGAATTGATTGTCTTCAAACTTTTATAGGATAGACCTTCAAGAAAACTAGACAAACTTTGACCTTCACTCATAATTGACCTTGAAGGTCAGAATATTGAAATTTGCATTATTTTTGCTTTTAATGGCTATAATTTTGTTGTTAATGAATGGATTGACATCATATTAAGATAAACATTCAGTAGGATAAAGGATAAGACTTTTATGCATAATAAACTTAAATTGATCTTTGCTCTTCAATAACCTTGACCTTGAAGGTCAAATAATTGAATTTTCACTGATGTTTGCTATAATTGACTTCAACTTTGTAGTTATGAATGAAATGTTGTCTTCAGGCTTGGAGAAAATCACCTAATGTGGACTGACATTAACCTAGGCTCATTTATTACCTTGAGCAGCTCAAATTATTAAATTTTTGTTATATTGTCATAATTTCTATTAATTATGTACATTTTTGTTTAATACTTGGACAAAACAAGACTTGCTACTAAATGAATATATTAAATACAGATGTGGCCATGACCTTGACGATTAAGGCCAAGTTACTGAAATTCTTATATTTTTCCTAAAATAATATCATTTGAACCTTGTGCACAGTTAGATGACTTAAAAACTAACCTTTTATAATAAAAAATAAAAACATAATTTCACCTTTGCTTTAATTTCCTTTTTTTACAGATTCCTGTAAACTGTTAATTTTTTGCTTTAAGGAAATTTTTGTCTAGGCTGTTACTCATAAATTATAGAAGCTATTGACTTGAAACTTTATAGGATGATAGATCTTATTGATAAGAAGTGCAGTGCAAAAAACTGCCGCTTTCGCACTTCTTATTTTTTTGCGTTTATAATTGCCCTTTATTAATTTTCATATTTCATTTTTGTCCTGGCCACTTCTCTTGAACTATATTGTTCCGCGGCGACACATCCGACTCGCGGAGTTCTGGTTTTAAGTTGCAGCAATAACATTGCCATGACCAGGTGTACGGTTTTGTAAACAAATATTAATGCTGTGCTTGGATTCTTTTATTTGACCTATTTTTACCGTTCTTATTTTTGAATTCTCTGATAAGAAATTTCGAGCATGTGTACAGCTTGAAAACATATATCAATATTGACATAGCCAGGTGACCTTTTGACTTACTTTCTTATTTTTGAAGCTACAGTTTTGAAATTTGAATCATATGTACAGCTTTAAGAACAAATATCAAGCTATATTGATACACATGTAAAATACTTTTACTCATGTGAGAGATTTAGGGCCATCATGGCCCTCTGGTTTAAATTGTTTTCATCTGTCAGTATTAGTAATGTTCTTTTGATGTTTATAAACAAAATACAATTTGGCGATTCAAAATTTGTTGTTTATTACTAGGCTTGTTGTGTTGCCTGCTACCAGGAGCAGTCTTCCAGTGTTATTGAAAGATAGTATTTGAAAACGATGCACATGTTTTGGTCGATGCGCCGTGTTGTAGATGATAGGGTGTTTACTTGAGATCATGGTCCCAGGGTCTTTCGTTACCTTTCATTAAGCACATTGGACCACTGGATCCTTGATATACAACATGTACAAATAAAGTGAAATAAAACACAGGGGGAGATTTTTTATGGTTGATCTTAATCAGGTGATGGGGACAGAAGACAAATCACGTTTGCATATTTAATATCTCCCAATTAAGCTTTGTAAGTGCACTACCAAATCCATACATACATGTCCATGGCAGTGACTATGTATCCATTTACTGAAAATAGTTTGTCAACCATTGAAGAAGGTCTTTTGCATCATCTACTGTTTCAGGGGACATTTTTCCGATGGTTTCCAGCAACCCAAATAGGGTAGTTTGCAGGGGCTCTTCACAGCCAGTTAGGGGCGGTGTTTTGCAAAAGGAGCGTAAGGTGACTACATCTGCCTTTTCTACTGGAAACACATAGTCTCTTGTGCCTTCAAATGGGAAAAGAAAAAGTAAAACGACTGAATAACGTATTATTTTAAGGATATATAGATTAATAATTCAAATTATTTTTAAGGTTATAGGTTGAGAATGCAAATCAAATATTTACCAATAGAAGTGTTGAAAATATATATTTTTACATATTGGATCTTTATCACCGATTCGTCTTATATACTTTACAATTTTGAATAATTAATCATTATGAATTTCACAAAAATACTGAGTGCGTATTGTCTTGAATAATGATATTTAAAATAATATCAACCACATTTGGTCAGGAACGAGTTTCTCCACCACCGAATCCCGCACCCAAGGTTATATATATATACAGTCCGTTACGTAATTTATGTAAAAGTGGAACTAGAATGCTTTCTTTTGAAAGGTAGTTTACCATAAAGTTGAACATGTATGGCAGTGAAGACGCTCCTGATAATAATAATGAGCATACCATATAAGTCCGGATGGTGGTAAAGGATTTCTGGCCTGCCATGGATTTCGTCTCCGTTCTGACGTCTGATTGGATGGTCATTCCATTCTTGTCGGACCGTATCCAGCTCGTGTTGAATTATTTGTGTGAAGCAAAATCTGACACATTCTCTGAAAACACATACACACATAATCACAGAAATGTACATCATACCGTACTCCATAAAAAATACACCAAGACATTAATCACACGTCTGGTAAACTGCTATTACTGAAGATACGTTTCTCTCAACCCCACTGTTTCTCTTGTGCTTATCAATGAGTTTTTGAGATATAGAGAATCTCGAAAATAACCAGATTTATATGAGACGTAATTCCTTTTTCGGAAATGATGATCGTTTCGACTGCCAAAGCAGACAGTTTTATAACAACCCCTCTCCCGTCTATATTCTACATACTTGCTTTAACAAACCCACTTAATTCAATGTATACAATGTAAATAGTGTAACATTTTACACTTAATATGTCAGTTTACAACAATTGAGTAACTCACATGTGAAGGTAATTTGCGGTAGAAAATATCCCTCTGCTTTCCAAGTCTCCAAGAATGTCTTGCCATGCTACAATGCACATCTCATGAAGTCTCCTCCACCAACACTCTATCCTCTGTGAAAAGATCATTGTTAAGAATTTGCTAGAAAATGCAAATGGGCACAATGTTTTTCTGCAAACAATGAGCGCTATCGTCAAAGGTGATTATTACTCCCGCAACACCACATGTACAAATTAGTGATAACTCTTAACTTGTTATGTTAGATTTTGAAGTCGTAAAAAGAGTAGATCATGGTTCGAAATATTATTTACATTTGTAACAAGTTACAAATATGAACAATAGTAAAATACATAATGCAGTCTACTGCTAGCAAACAATGATTCAGTGAGTCTGTTTCGAACCTGGTTGGAAGGTGAACTACCAATTACTACACTTTTCTCGCCTGCCATTTCATCCCCATGGAACCAACGGAAGGACTTCTGCATGTTAGCTACCACTCCATTTTCGCTGCCTGCATCCATTCTTATGCATCTCGGCGCTCCTGATGTAAAAAATCCAATTATATTGATGTAATACACCTATGTACTGATATGCAATGTATCTTTTTCGCCTTTCAATATCGGAAAATTTCCGATATTTGTTAAGCCAGCATATAAACTTTAAGAAAGTTTTCCTATGATTGTAAGTACCATTTGTTCAAGCCATAACAAAGCCAAAATGGCTTCCAACATTAAGATACATTGAAACGTAGCATGAACAATGAGAGTAAAATTTTATCTTCCTAGAAAAACACTTCTCTATTATTAACTTTCCAAATCCACATATTTCAGTTCCAGCGTAACAGCATCATGCTTTTGAGAATGAATGTCATATAGGACAGTAAATTCTCATTTTCATATTTACTATATATTTTGGAGACTGAAAATGGCATTGTCTAAAGCTCAATCTAATTTATAATAAATCGTCCATGTTTTGACAAAAATAGACTTTCTTTTTATGGGGCCCTTTATCAGACGATTTGTAAGTCAATGCGTGCCACTGTGCGTTCAATGAAAGTCACGTTGTCAGGCAGTTAAAGCTGCACTCTCACAGATTTACAGTTTTGACAATTTCAATTGATGAGTTTGGAATGGGACAAATTTGGAGTATGCGTCTTAAAACCATGATGTAAGACTGTTGACTAAAACAGATAGCAGTCTTTAATATTAGCGTTCGAAAATTGATGTTTTATGGCTAAAGGCGTGACAAACGCTTTGAGAAAAATGAAATTTAGGCAATTTATATCTGTTTTCTGTGAGTTATCTTATATGATGTCAGAAATGTCTTAATATATACAGTATTTGACTACAATGCTAACAATGAATTAATACCTTCTGCTTCCGTTACAAACTCTAGAAAATATGATGCCACAACCTTAGGGTCATTATTTGTTCTATTAACTTTTAACCATAAAACTCTCCGTGAGTACCTGAAAGGACAGAACAAGTATATGTTTGTATTAAATACACAATAATAATAATAATAGATGATGATAAAAAAAAAATATAAAAATAACCTTATTATTTAAAAAGCTTTCCTTTTTGTTGTTAAAATTTCCGCCTTATTTCGGAGATGTACGTAATTGTCGGACGTCCACGGCACAACTTCAAGCCTTGGCGATGACGTCGTTGAAATTGCTCCGTGAATGCTCGTAGTTAAACGAACTTCTTCCGAAATAAGGCGGATTCTTAGGTCTTTACAGGTTAGAAAGTAGTATTTGGTTGTCGGTAGTCGGACATTCCAACTACTTGCTCGTGTTAATCGGCAGCTGAATATTTCAATTTCTTTCAGTTTCGTAGCTAGATAGTTAAATATCCATTAATGAAAAAAAACCAAGTGTTCTTATACAACAGGCCACAATTTCCTGAAACTTCTTTAGTCCCTTATAACAGGATTACGCTAAGCTCACTTTTTTGTTTTTCAATAATTTTAGAAATAATTATTCACTTCTTATTTTATACTATTTTTTATACTTTAGATATGAATTATCTTTATGATAAACACAATAAACCATTTTTTATTAATCAAAATATAATTGAAGTATGTATTTTGGCTCATTGGAAAACACTACTTAAGCCATTTAAGTTTAAGAAGTTTATAGAAATTGGGGCCAGACCTACCAAACATCGAATTAAGTCAAAGAACCCACCCATCTATGGCACCATGTATTGCCAGCCCATAGCTCTTTATCTTGTCATACCCGTCCAAGTGAACTAAAATGTTTGGACCTTTGTTGCGATATATTCTTCTAATGAGTTTATGTCGACTTCTGGCTTCAACTCCCTCTGGATCTAACAGCTTCAGTTGCTGCCGGACCATGTTTCTAAAAGGCAAAACAATTGAGTCTTGTATGTTCCGTCGTGATCAACTAGCTGCCATATGTTCAATCGGAACGGTGAGGAATTAGCTATTTTTGCAGATAACAAATCAGGCATTGATGTTAAAGGAAATAATTAAATTGCATGCGAGACATTCGTTTAAATGGACAATGGTGGACAACGTGGATTTTTTAATGCTCACCGTGAGTTCTCTTTGAACATGAGAACATAAATAAGTAAAGTACATTCCGAGCAAACAAACAAAAGTAGGTACAATTTCGAACGACGTGGGATTCTGGTCATGACGTGGCCGGCCAAGAACACTAGACGATGTGACGTTGAAATCCTAACGTCCGTGTGACGTGAATTTACGACGTTATCTCGACACGTGGAACTCGGCGGGTGGCTGGCTAAATAAAATCTTCATCTGATATTTATGTAAATATCCCCTTACTCTTAATATGTGGATTTATTAATTAATGCTTTTAAACCGATCGGAAAATATAATTATTTCTTCTTGAACATATGTATTACCTCCCTTGAGTTTGATTTACTTGGTAACAAAATTATATATATCACTCTCGTTGGCACGGTGTTACGCGAGGGTTTTTTGGGGGAACCGGAGTACCCGGAGGAACCCAATTTGTCCGGCTTGGTGACCACAAATCAAACTTACAAGCGCCCAGGCCAGAAATAGAACCCCGGTCGTCTTGTAGATTTATAAGCGAGTGCACTAACCGACAACCCTTAAATAACGTCTTTGCCTCTACGTTTTTTAACGTAAAACCACCCAAATCCCACGTCAAGCCCACGTCGGAGTCCTAAGTCGATGTCAAATGTGTGCTGTGTTAGCTAAACTGCGCTAGTCAGTAAAACTCTGTTTTTAAAAGCGTGTTTTTGATTTTAATGATGAACTTGATATAGATATAAACAATATGACATTCTTTATCCTATATTCTACTGAAAGAGCATATAATTCACGCTTTCTGAACACGGTAACTGTACATTGACATATACTTCGTCAATAGGTATAAAATAGGTTGAAAGGTACTTTCATCTTCTTTAATATCAATATTGAACATTTTAAACTGAATTTAACTTCCTTAACACACAATTATACGTACCTTCCCACAGACATTCCGTGTCGAGACCGTAATCTTTGAGTCATGAAACGACAGCCGAGATTGCGCCCGCTGCCGCAGAGTTCACTCTGAATATAAACAGGAATTCATTTGAAGCGTGTTTCACCTATATCAAGTATTTATGTTATGTTTTACAACCACTATGAAGGTTGTACTGGAATACACCCCCCGCCATTCCCCAATATAGATGTATGTATCTGTTGGGATAGTCGTGATATGTAATGAATGTTCCTAGTACACTTGAAGAAAACGATTATCTTTATAACGATTAGACCCAATTTGTTCATAAATTAATATGCAAATAAGACAGTGTTCTGTTTTCTGTTTGTCGTGTAATTTAAGCTCTGTTAAAATCGCAGTGATTTCTGCTGCTCATCACACCGTATTACCGGCGCCAGTGTGATGGCAGATAGCTGAAATGTACCGCTCGGTACAGGTATTGGTATTATTATATTACACAAATACTGTCCATTTCATTGCTATGAAACTATTGTCCATTGACTGGAGATACTATTAGGTAATTTTGGATTCGCTTTTTCCTGTTTTTAGGCTATGTAAAACGAGCCCAAAATTACCTAATAGTATCTCCAGTCAATGGACAATAGTCTCATAGCAATGAAATGGGCCGTATTTGTGAATTATAATAATACCAACCAAATTTATAACCTACCTGTACCGAGCGGTAAATTTCAGCCATCTGCCATCACTACATGGCGCCGGTAATACGGTGTGGTGTGTTCATGTGTTTATCAGCTTGAACCAATTACATTATTTGCCAAACACTCTGCAGATCAGCTGCTTTAAGTTTTGTATGTTGTATACAACTACTAACAACACACGAGAATATCATATTGTATCATGGTCAGAGAGCAGTCTTAATCTGACATTAATTAGTTTTACATATAATTATTCTTTGTACTCTGAAAATTAAAGCAAATGCATGTCTATTATAAAATCATTTGATGCTGAATTTCATAAGACACATATCAACACTGAAATTGGAGCATCGCAAAACAAAATTGATTCTTTTTACAGTTTGCATGTCATATATGTTTATTTATTTTCATTTCAATTCATCAAAATCTAGCAATTTCGTTAAAAATCAGATAAGCATTTGTACCTGAATGGCATTTTGAACCTGTTCAATATCCCACAAGCCTCGTCTCCTTAGATTCATTCTGTGTTTACAAATGTCTCTTCAATTGACGATAGCTGAAAAGGCATACAAAGTGTTTAGTTGATTATCTTGATTTGGCTATAACTAGCAAATGTAGCTATATGAAGATCACCTATTTATACATGTATAGAAGGACCCGTGGTCGAATCTGCATATCACCCTATCGTGAGCATGACAGATGCAGTTCTAAAAGCATAACACTGCCAGACATAGTCGAGTTCATAACCTATGCTCACAGGACAAGCATAATTATGTTATGAGTAGCACATTTTATAATAAATATACCCATTTCATATCACTGATCATCTTGTTCATAACATAACAAGTACGTGTCATGTGGTTAAGTAAATAATGTCAAATTTTAGTTTAACAATTCCCTCACAGTACATACAGTAATCTTAAAAAGTAACCAATAAAAAGATTCAAATTATCTGAAATAAACTAGCTCACCTTATATCTAACTCCATATCCGATTTCAATAACACAAGTATTTCCTTGTAGGCATAGCCTTTCTCAAATTGAGTTTGTATAAACTCGTCCATATTTACTGTTTAAACTACTGTACTTGAAGAATTTCTCTTGTTCACCGGAAGGCGATGATGCGATGATGAAAACACGACAGTACGATGGTGAAAACGCGATAGTACGATGATGAAAACGCGACAGTACGATGGTGAAAACGCGATAGTACGATGATGAAAACGCGATATTACGATGATGAAAACTCGACAGTACGATAATGAAAACGCGATGGTACGATGATGAAAACGCGATAGCACGATGGTGAAAACGCGACAGTACGATGATGAAAACGTGATAGTACGATGATGAAAACGCGATAGTACGATGATGAAAACACGACAGTACGATACTGCGATGATGATAACGCGAAATCACGAAACTACGATGGTGAAAACGCGACAGTACGATGGTGAAAACACGATAGTTTATCGCGTTTTCATCATCGTAGTATCGTACTGTCGCGTTTTCATCATCGTACTATCGCGTTTTCATCATCGTGCTTTCGCGTTTTCACCATCGTAGTTTCGTGATTTCGCGTTTTCACCATCGTACTATCGACTATCGCGTTTTAGATCAACACATTCATAGGCGATGGCCCTAACGGCATTCCGTATTTATCCGGTGAGCAAGAAAGTGTATCTTGGCGAGCTTTAGCGAGCCAAGATTCACTTTCGCAGCGAACCGGATAAACCTTCTCCATTCCGACATCAACCATGTATTTGATTTATCCTGCTTTTTATCATGTTTTTAGAATAATTAAATGGTTTCATTCTTCTTTTTCCACAATAAAATAGCATCTATATGCAGTTTTGTTTTGCTGCTAAACATGTGACGACTGACGTCATCATGTGACGTAATGACTGGAGATAGATAAGTTTATCAGGCAGGGCTTTATCCAGTTGATGATATAGACAGTAGCAGTGACATTTCAATCGCAATTTGATATTTTTGTGATATAATATGAAAAAGGCAAAGCCTCAAAGCGAGCTCGATGTACTTGTATGAAAGCTCATTTTTATTTCAAATGCAGTGACGAGTGCGTGTGACGTCACACGTACTGTGTTAAATATGGCTCCGCCCCTGTCGTGAAATGAATAACGAGTTTTGAAAACGTTGATAAAACTTTGTTTATTTTATTTCATTCTATAATTTTTCAAGCGAAATATAGATTATTTCAAGTGAAATAAATGTAAAACTTAACACGTTTGCGACATTAAAATAGTGTACTTGATTTGTTTGTTTTGTAATGTTATGGATGCAAGTATCAAATCTAAAGATGATGTTTGTTATAGGCCTGTGTGGAGTTCTAATTTAAGTGCTAGTTATAAGCATAAGTTCGATAGCACAGCTGTATCAAATTTATTGGATGAGCTTAAAGAGGTTTGTGAAAATCGTCATTTTGATGTAAATGTTGTTAATCATTTGACCAGTAAAGTGTCTGGTATTTTAACCGATGCAGCTGTAAGTTGTGATCTTATAAAGAAAAATGTTAATCATAGGAAGTCTAAGAAAAACAATAAAATTTGGTTTGATAGTGATTGTAAAAATGCTCGTATTCAATATATGAATTATAAAAACATGTATAGCAGGAACCCTACTGCAGAAAATAAAGATAGTTTAGTTTGTAGTAGCCGACAGTATAAAAAAGAAGTTAAGAAAAAGTTTAGAGCATATCAGAAAAGCATTGTTGATAAAATTAAAGGTTTAAAAAAATAAAGATCCTAGATCTTATTGGAGTCTATTGAACAAATATTCAGGTGATCGGAAGGAAGTTATTAACAGAGTAACAACTGAGGCTTTTTTTGATCATTTTAGTAAATTGAATGAGGTTGACACTCAAGTTGACATTGATGACTTTGATATAACTAATGTCTCGTCAAATAACTCTGATTTCGATAAACCATTTACTGTATTAGAAATACGTAAAGCTATTATTTCACTGAAAAACAATAAAGCATCATCTTCCTTTGATCATGTATTGAATGAATATCTGAAGAATGTACCCGACAGCATGTTTGATGTGTTTTGTTATTTGTTTAATATTATTTTAGATTCTGGAATTTTTCCTGAAGTTTGGAGTAAAGGGATTATTTTACCAATATACAAAAACAAGGGTAACATATACGATCCAGATAATTATAGGGGAATTACTATACTTAGTTGTTTTGGGAAACTTTTCACAAATGTTCTTAACTCTAGACTCAATAATTTTTTAGAAAGTAATAATATTCTCTGTGAAGAACAAGCTGGATTTAGGAAAAAGTATAGCACTACTGATCATATATTTTCTCTGAAAACTTTGATTGATTTATATCTGTCTAAAGGTAAAAAGTTATATTGTTCTTTTATTGATTATAGAAAGGCTTTTGATAGCATAAATAGAACTGCACTTTGGCAGAAATTAATTAGCAATAATGTTGATGGTAAATGTATAAAGATCATTTATAACATGTATTTACAAGCTAAATCTTGTGTTAAAATTAATTCTTTTAGTCATATGTCGGATTTTTTTACAAGTCATACAGGCGTTCGTCAGGGTGAAAATTTATCTCCCATATTGTTTTCTTTATTTTTAAATGATTTAAACTATTTCCTGTCACAACATTTTAATGGTCTGGATCTACTATCAAACATTGTAAATGATACCCTGAGTGATTCTGATGTTGAAATGTATTTTAAATTGTATATTCTTTTATATGCTGATGACACTGTCATATTTGCTGAATCTGCTGAAGAACTGCAAAAAGCACTAGATGCAATGTCAAATTATTGTCAATTATGGCATTTACAAGTTAATCCTAGTAAAACTAAAATTGTTGTTTTTTGTAAAAGTAAAAGAGGTTTATGTAATATTCCAGCCTTTAGTTTTGAAGGTAATTTGCTAGAAATTGTTGATGATTTTTCATATCTGGGTGTTAAGTTCTCTTATAATGGTAAATTTGCTAAAACAAAGAATCATTTATTAGAACAGGCAAGGAAGGCTATGTTTTCAATTATAGTTAAGGCTAGAAAATTGGATTTGCCTATCAGTATGCAAATTCATTTATTTGATAGCATGGTAGCACCTATATTGTTATATGGTAGCGAAGTGTGGGGAATTGAAAATGTGAATATCATTGATAGATTTCAATTAAAATTTTATAAACTCATATTAAATTTGAAACAAAGTACTCCAAATTGTATGCTTTATGGAGATTTAGGGATATTACCTGTATCTATTCATATAAAAAGTAGAGTTTTGTGCTTTTGGAATAAGATTTTAAGTAGCAAACAGGAATCAATAAGCCATATATTGTATGATATGTCACACTCTTTGTATTGTAGAAATGTGTTGAAACTCCCATGGATGAATAGTGTTTGTAAATTACTAGATTCACTGGGTTTATCAAATTTTTGGATTAATAATGTTGCCACTTCTCTTCCATTGTTTAAGAAAATTGTTAAAAATAGACTGAAAGATCAGTTCATTCAAAATTGGCATAGTGAAATGTCACAATCGAGTAAATGTCTGAATTATAGAATGTACAAAAGTGAATTCAGATTTGAAAAGTTTTTAGATATTTTACCATCTCATTTAGCTTTGGTACTATTGCGCTTTAGATGTATGAACCATAAAATGCCTATTGAGTCTGGTAGATTTTGTAATATACCAAGAGAATTAAGAGTGTGTAATTTATGCAGTAATAGCTCACTTGGTGATGAATATCATTATTTATTTAATTGTCAATTCTTTAATACTGATAGAAAAAAATATATTACTAGAGAGTATAGTACTAATGTTAATTCAATCAAGTTTTCTATGTTAATGAATAGCACAGATAGGAGTATATTGTTAAAACTTGCAGTATTCTGTAAAAAAAATTATTTCAGCATTTAAGTAACTGATAACTAAGCTTATTTTCATAATGTAACACTTTCATTTTTGATTTATATTTGCCATGTAATACATCAGCATATTTCGTGGATATCTCTTTATATGTCATAATATATGTATATATTATTGTATATGTGACTGATGCCTCTATGAGGCCCAGCATTTTCAAATAAACTGTTCAAACTGTTCAAACTGCACGTGCTGTTTGGCGCTACATTGTGACGTTACGTAAACAATACTTTAAACGTTTGTACAGCGTTAACGACTGAATAAAAGATATTGGTGTTCGGATTAATTTTCTTAGTTAGACCATTTTCTTACATTCTAGATAGTTTTCACAACAAAATTTGACAAAAAAATTGTTTTTATTTATCTGATTTTTCAAACAAAATGGCGCCTTCGATTTTCATTTTTTATACACAGCTTCCGTTATTCTGGTTACCTGTCCAATTATGGTTCCCATAGACGTGCGCGGTTGACCAGTCTTCACATCCGTTTTCAGTCAGAATTCCTCAGTTTTTACCGTTATCTTTAAATTCGAAAGGTTGCGATGTGTCCAATTTGGTACTTTGGACGAAAGTTTTCAAAACCATCACTTAGCAGGTACTCGCGTTACCGTAAAGCTCGCTTTGCGAGCAGGCCCTTCGGGCCAGCTCGTCGAGCTCGCTATTAACTAAATTTGGAAAGTTCATGACGAAACCATCACTCTTTGTTTAATATAAGACATTTCCATCACATGTTCATCTTTTTTCAGAAATAATAATGTTTGTTGAATTTACATTTTTATTTTACATAAAATATTTTCATAACCATTTCGATGGTCTCACTATAAAATGCCGGACCTACATTTTTTTCGATTTTGCGTTTTTGGAAATTTCCGAAGCTTCAAGAGCTCCCGCTTCTTTTGCCTGACTCATATTGAAGTCAGCCAATCACAACCTTCAAAATTCATCACATGTAGAAAAGCCGAACTTTCATTGGCCAACTCTTTTGAATTAGAAAATACCGTAGCTACATATGATGTAGCTCCGGTGTTGAAATATTGTATATCTAACAAAAAGTGGACAGAAAATTGCAACTTCGGCATTTTATATTCATTTGATACTCGTCTTACATTCGCTTTTCCATGGCATTTCAACATCGAAGCCCATTGAATTAATTGCGAATCGGCATAAAAACTTCAAATATATTAGTTGAATATTCATTAATTAATAAAAACATGTCGCAGGATCTTGTAAACGGTTTTGACTATTCAACATTGAGCTACTCAGGAGATATTGATTCTGAGAATGACATTGAAACAAATAAACTAACCCCTCATTTAATGTGCGGCAAAAAATAGTGGAAGTTGTTAAAAATTAAGATCAATCGCATCTTATCGGCCCTTTCCGTCAGTCTTCGGGTAAGGACCTCGAACACAATAATAAAAAATCACAAATACAATATTTCGGTTTAGCTGACGCTAAGAAACTAAACATTAAAACAGATAGTTATTTAATGACTAGAGTTGTTGGCTTTTTTCAATATATCAAGTTCACCTAAATCATGATGATTTATACACTTAGCAAATAATAAAATACGCTTAAACGTGTCGTAATTAAGACATCATCAGACCTCCAGGACATATTTTGAGTTATCACAAGTACTCCGTAACATTTGAAATATCGGGTCTGGGCTTTATGTTTGCAACTCTCCATTATAAGTAGGTTTACATCTGAAACCACGTTGTAGAACTATCTTCAATCCATATTAACTCCAAGGTTATTATGAAAAATAGATGAGGACGTCCTGATTGTGCTGCCATAACAGCACTTTTAAGGATAATCCTTCATCCCTGTCACTTGTCCGTATTTGATAGCAAAATATCATTTTTTGTACTTGAAAGGCCCTCATTAGGGCTATTAAACATGTAAACATGTTCCTACTATTCAGACCATTTGAAGTGAAAAAGAACCGTTTTTCATTGACGCGCCTATTGTCACATACAAAATATATGCACGGCCTTCTAATACTATTTATACGGAGTCGCAAAAACGGCACGGGTATGTGATAAATGCATTTTATCTAAAAAACAATGCATTTATAATCAAAGCACAGAAGTCGCTGAATTTGTTTGGGTCTCAGAATGTCAGAAAGGTGAAGGTCATTTGTTTCTGTATAGTGCCATCAGTGTTATAACTGTGGTAAATTGGCTAGAAGTTTAATTGCAACACTGATATACAATTTAATGTTTATTTGGCTTAAACAATTTTAAAAAAAAAAACAACAACATGAGCTGCCTTAACTGTGATTTGAACTTCAGACCTCTCGCTTATTAAAGTAGCGTGTAACCCCTCTGCCACAGAGGTAATAAGATTAGTGCCTGAAGAAAACCAAATTATTCTAAATTAGGGTTTGTAATCCTTATAAATTTCGAGATATTTTGTTCACGGTAAACTTGTTGTTCAACACTGAAGTAAATAATCATGGAGCTTAATATAAGCATGCTTACCTTTAAAGAATTACACAATATTAGAAATCTTTGACCAATCGGGAAGTAATTTTTCCCCGAGAAGGTTTGAAAATTTAAACTTAAAAGGGAGGTAACCGCTTCGAGGATTTCAGACTCCTTTAAGAGTTTGCAAATAAGTATATCAGGGTCTGAAATTTCGCTACCATTATTTGATCTCACGACCAAAACAAATAAATACTGATGTTAAACATCAAATATCAAAGGTTGAAATGAAAATTATACAGAAGTATGATTATTGGCGTAAAGTTCATGCAAGTGAGCAGGAAAATTAAACACAATAACATGTTTGGTAAACACAAATGTCCTCAGCCACAATTCTTGTCAGTTACAAGTTAAAAAAAGGCTTAACAAATCACTCAGTTATGGACAGAAATATTGCCCCAAAAAGGGTTAACAGTTAGGTAACCTGACTTTGTCATTACGTTTTGTTAAAGTGAAAAATATAAGTTGGCATGTCATTGCTATTTGAAGAATAAAAAATTATTTAATATATACAAATGCAAATGTAAAGACCATGACCTTGAGCAAAGTGACCCAAACTTAAAACACCAACTGAGATGTGTTCAATACAGATATGAGACATAGGTAAAAAGAACAAAGGCTATATAAAAATGCTGTAAAAAGATAAATCTGTCACGAGCACAGATGACCTTGACATTGTGACTCTTAACACTGGACCATCCAAGGTATGGTCGTTCCAACTATGAAAAGTATCAACAATAAATAAATGTTGTATACACAAATGCTTGAAATCTATTTTGGCACCCCTGAACTTTAACTAATCCAAAGAAAGAAGACCGAGCAAGCTAACTTCCTACCAAATATAAAAGACATCATTCAATAAATAAAGACTGTATGGACAAAAGTGTAAAAATCTTTTTTAAGCAGTGTTGACATTGATCCGATTGATCCTTTACTCAATCCAAAGGAAGAACTATGAAAATGATCTACCTACCGAATATGAAAAAAACTAATGTTGATAAATAATGACTGTAAGGGCAAAGGTGTAAAAATCAATTTTAGCACTGTTGACCTTGACCCAACTGACCCCTAACTCAATTCAAAGAAAGAAGACCACGCAAGTCATCATCCTACCATATATGTAAAACACCAGTAATTGAATAAAGACTGTATCAGCAAGTTTGTATAAATCTGTAATTATCACTGTTGATCTTGACCCAATGACCCCTAACTCAATCCAAAAGAAGAAAACTTCTCAATTTATGTTTAGCAAGTATAAATGGCACCTGCCAATAGAAAAAGGTTACATATTTTAAAGTGTTAAAATATATTTTGGCATTGGTTACCTTGACTCAAATGACCCCTAACTTAACACGAAGGAAGAGGACTTCCTTAGGCGTGTCCAAATTAAACTTGGATTATTTACACCAGTAACCTTGACCTTGATCCTAGTAATCGCTTACTCAAGAAAAATGTCAGAGAACCATTGAATACATTCACCTTTCCAATATGAAAGCTATTATTTATCAAATGAAGTAATAAGAAGAAAATTAAGATAAATCCAACTTGCTGGAATAGGCCGACCATACAACGCCCTATTTTCAAAGTGGTAAGAAGGGAAATAACTTTGGAAAATGAATGGTACATTTATATAACCTGACAATATCATGAACTGTGTACAGATAGTCGTGGAAAATGTGAAGAACTAAATTGATAGAACTTCAGATATATCCAACTTGCCGTTTTAGGTTAACTATATCCATTTTCAGAGTGCTGAAAAGGACAATAACTTAGTAAAAATGGAAGCCATAGTTATGTAACTTGCCCGATCATGTACTTTATATTGAATAGTAAGTGTGTAAATTATGAAGCCATTGGTACAGGTAGAACTGAACTGAAGAAAAAATTCAATTGTAGAATATAACAATTTATATCCAGTTTTGAACAGCAAAAGTGTGTTAAAATCAGATTACCAAACTACATCAATTATAAAGTAAAAACCCGGAGCTTCATTTTTCTGTTGCAAAATGCACTTTCGGAAATTGTTAATGCATTTTATAAAGCCGAAGCTGCACCTTCATTTTATAAAATGCCTAAACTACTTTTTTTCCAAAAGATAAGATGTTACCGTTACAATGAGATCATACATTGAATAGTTACTATATAAGATGTTAATAAAAAACAAAACGTTTTTTTGTATTTTTCTGATTGATCATGAAAAACACTTTTTTCCTTCTCCTGAAAAGTTTACTTTTTGTAACTCCGGCATTTTATAGTGAGACCATCGATATGTAGCTACGGTATTTTCTAATTCAAAAGAGTTGGCCAATGAAAGTTCGGCTTTTCTACATGTGATGAATTTTGAAGGTTGTGATTGGCTGACTTCAATATGAGTCAGGCAAAAGAAGCGGGAGCTCTTGAAGCTTCGGAAATTTCCAAAAACGCAAAATCGAAAAAAATGTAGGTCCGGCATTTTATAGTGAGACCATCGAAATGGTTATGAAAATATTTTATGTAAAATAAAAATGTAAATTCAACAAACATTATTATTTCTGAAAAAAGATGAACATGTGATGGAAATGTCTTATATTAAACAAAGAGTGATGGTTTCGTCATGAACTTTCCAAATTTAGTTAATAGCGAGCTCGACGAGCTGGCCCGAAGGGCCTGCTCGCAAAGCGAGCTTTACGGTAACGCGAGTACCTGCTAAGTGATGGTTTTGAAAACTTTCGTCCAAAGTACCAAATTGGACACATCGCAACCTTTCGAATTTAAAAATAACGGTAAAAACTGAGGAATTCTGACTGAAAACGGATGTGAAGACTGGTCAACCGCGCACGTCTATGGGAACATAATTGGACAGGTAACCAGAATAACGGAAGCTGTGTATAAAAAATGAAAATCGAAGGCGCCATTTTGTTTGAAAAATCAGATAAATAAAAACAATTTTTTTGTCAAATTTTGTTGTGAAAACTATCTAGAATGTAAGAAAATGGTCTAACTAAGAAAATTAATCCGAACACCAATATCTTTTATTCAGTCGTTAACGCTGTACAAACGTTTAAAGTATTGTTTACGTAACGTCACAATGTAGCGCCAAACAGCACGTGCAGTTTGAACAGTTTGAACAGTTTATTTGAAAATGCTGGGCCTCATAGAGGCATCAGTCACATATACAATAATATATACATATATTATGACATATAAAGAGATATCCACGAAATATGCTGATGTATTACATGGCAAATATAAATCAAAAATGAAAGTGTTACATTATGGAAATAAGCTTAGTTATCAGTTACTTAAATGCTGAAATAATTTTTTTACAGAATACTGCAAGTTTTAACAATATACTCCTATCTGTGCTATTCATTAACATAGAAAACTTGATTGAATTAACATTAGTACTATACTCTCTAGTAATATATTTTTTTTCTATCAGTATTAAAGAATTGACAATTAAATAAATAATGATATTCATCACCAAGTGAGCTATTACTGCATAAATTACACACTCTTAATTCTCTTGGTATATTACAAAATCTACCCAGACTCAATAGGCATTTTATGGTTCATACATCTAAAGCGCAATAGTACCAAAGCTAAATGAGATGGTAAAATATCTAAAAACTTTTTCAAAATCTGAAA
>NW_026864621.1:0-35267 GCF_026571515.1 Ruditapes philippinarum
TTTACATGTATGTTTGCATAACGCAAATGACGTCACGCACGGTCGTGCAATACCATTTTTACGGAATCTCAAAATCGCGTTGTCGTTCTTTCATCTTGTCGTCCTGTCGCTAGCGACAACAAACAAAAGCGCCAAACAGCGCGTTGTCGCACTGTCGTCTTGCCGTCCTGTCTCTAGCGAAGCACGCTAAACGGCGCGTTGTCGTGCGGCGCGTTGTCGCCCTGACGCTTGGCTTATAAGCCAATCCTTCTATTTGAACCGAGCGACAATGTGACATCGCGACAACACGCCGCACGACAAAGCGCCGTTTGGCGTGCATCGTTCGCAACAGGACGACAAGAAAAGTCCGACAACGCGCCGTTTTCTCATGTTGTCGCTAGCGCCAACTAGACGCACAAAAGCGTATTAAATCAAAGCACTGAATGTACTGATGGGGAGGCTATGAGAGAATGTTTCAGACTTATAGTTTCTTTTCTTTTTGCTTAAAATATGCTACCAAAATAAAAAGATATGCACATTGCGCTATTTATCCTTACTGTTGTGTTCAACCATTCATATATATGGTTAATGAGGTTGACTATTCATTTTGTTAATATTCAAGAACATTTAATTAAGGTCTACATTCGGACTGTTAATCATGCAAATTTTGAAAAACCTAAACTGTCAATAATAAATGACATACCAGCAAGTATGACGACTGTTCATTATCAGATAACAATAACATTTTACAACTGACGGTTCCTTATCAAAATATTCTAGGACTGTTCATCATAAATATTTTATGTCATTTTAATATTATTGAATGATAATAAACAACTGCACGTGATGCAACATTTTTATTGAACATAAAAATTATACACGTTTAGATGTACCATAATTGAGATCAATAAGATACTGTCTTGTGATGAGTATTAACATTCATGCTCTACGGACAGAAGGTTGTCTTCTTCAGAAGCAAATCTCGAATAAAATCACGTTTCAGAAAATTAATCCCATTTCATTACTGACGGCGTCGGATAATATTAAAGCTAAATATTTTCTTGAAAAAATACATCTCTGAAAAGCTTATTCAAAACTGAATCAACCTAAGTGAAAATTGATCAGGAAGTTATATCTTCTTTTTTTACCGCCAACACTCAACACTCAACCAACTTATGGTAGTTAATCGATAGATTCTACGTGTATTTTTAAACCTCACTAGCTTGAAATATATACTGCGGAAAATCTGTTGTTAACAGGGTGTGCGGTTATTACGTAGGGTTTTCCCTGTCGACCATTTCCCGCAAATAGATGAGAACATCGAAGCCGTCAGTGCTATGAATGTTGTTATAAATGGCGTGTTTTGGAAGTTTTTGTTGAAACTTCTCCAAATACCTCCAGAGGCGTGCACGTCGCGGAGAAGGCACACGGAAGGTCATAGTCAAGTCATCATAAGTACCAGAGGTGATTGGTTGACCTGTCGTGACTTACTCTGGAGGTTTGGCGCTAATAGATGCCGTTTTTGTTGTCGTCAGTCAGAAAGTTGATGCCTTGACGGTATTGTCGTCTCCTTTACCACCAAAGAACGAAGAATGGGCTTCCAGGAAGAATCTGCTTGAAAAAAGACGTCCCAGATGCTATAATCTCGGACATATGGTTATTCCGGCGCCGAGTATAAATAAACTTAAAACACACACACTTTTGTTGAAAACAAAACAACAACACATTTTCTGTAGTAATTTTTCAAGTGTTGAAAAATGAATAAGAAATTCCTCTTATGCCGCCCATTATTTTTAGAACACAACCATAAAAGTTCTTTTTTTTTATTTTTAAAATAAACATTTATCACTTCAGCGCGAGCAAATATCGGTTTCAAATTAAAGTTTCGTAAGATATGTTAAGGACTTCCCGATGCTCGACGACTGTAAGTAATTTGTATATGTATGCGGTTTTTTTTGTTTTTGTTTTTTTTGTTTTTGTTTTTTAATTAAAGCTTCTTATTCTTTAATATTTTTTATGTATCTCATAATCTGTATTGAAAATTTGAATTTTATTACAAATGGACTATCAAATTATGATGTATGCCCTAGAATTGAATAAACTTTCTAATTACACAATACGGGGTCATACTGATCTTTGCGTCTTTCTCTGAAATACTTATTTCCTTGTTAAAACATATTTTACCACATATTTCTGTCAATTAACTGTTCACTTTACTTCCGATTTTGTTGTACGGAAACACATGTTTCTATTTGTGTTTTCTAATCAATTCGAATCTATAATCAGTTTAATGGGATCACCACCGGGTAAACGACTACTAGGTACTTTGGTCATGTTTTTTACCACAAATATTTGAATGTTTCTATTGGGATTAAAATGAGCATAGTTAACTAAACAACTGGTTGTATAAATTCCTGACCTGTCTAATTCTAATTATGAGATTAGTGAATATATAAAGACTTTCACTACAAAAATATTCCTAAACAAAAGAGCACATGTTTAAATTTATTCCTATACAAATAAAAGATCAGAGTAGGGATCTGTCAATTACCAAAGATACTTTTATGTTAAAAGTTTGATTAATGAATTATGTAAGATGAAAATATAAGTATTGCTTTTTTTATTTTGCTAATGTAAAATGTAATATTGTGCTGGAATTTTGTCGGAGGTCCTTAGGGGTTTTGTAGTTAAATAGTTTTTTTTTCGGCGATAATGGTTAAAGAATAAAATGTTTTTAAACTATATGTTCATCACCATCAGTGAATTTTTAGTTAAATGTATGCAAAATATTTACTAAACAGCTATATGATTTAGCGGTTTATGAGCGTTTTCCGCGTACAGCCTCCTGGGGTGTACAAATAAGTTAGTTTTCCTTAGTTATCACGCAAGCATGATCCATGTCTCTGATGTAAGCGACAGTTTACAATTATTTGTCTTTAAAAAATATTAAGGACTATTAATAGTTTATAACAACAAAAGCACATGCATGATATTGAGAATACGTAGTTGCAACGTTCTAGTTAATGACCCGTCATGAACAGTTGGTCGCTGCGTAGTAATTGGAAAATTGTTATCAAAAATAATAAAGAATATTTGCCACTGAATTAAAGCATTTACTTATAAATTTTCATTTATGCTTTTTGTTAAAAAAAATATGGATAAAGTTATTATTTTGAAGGGTTTTCATACCAGAACTATTTAATACAGACGTACGTTTGCCTAAACCTGATTACCGCGGCAGTATGACGTCACGGAGTAGTGATTTAAACAAAAATCAAGAATTTTTCAGAGAATTATTATCTTTACAAATTGCAGATATGAAATTAAAGAATGAAAATATTTTCATATTGTAAATGTCTGTGATGAGTGATGAGTCAGCTTAGAAAAAATCAAGGTACTATTTTTTGACCTGATTACCGTGGCAGTATGACGTCACGGAGTAGTGATTTAAACAAAAATCAAGAATTTTTCAGAGAATTATTATCTTTACAAATTGCAGATATGAAATTAAAGAATGAAAATATTTTCATATTGTAAATGTCTGTGATGAGTTGATGAGTCAGCATAGAAAAAATCAAGGTACTATTTTTTGACCTGATTACCGCGGCAGTAAGATTTGACAGACAGTTATTAACATTGGGTCGGCATAGCCTCCCCAAAAATCAGCCACCATAGGGATGTGATAAAATGTTTTTCAACCTTTATGTTATAGACGTTTTCATGCAGTCGGATCATGTGTTCAGCAGTCAGTAATAATTAAATTGGCGATAAATAGAAGCGTATTTGTTGGAATTTACGAACGAAATCAGGTCTAAAACGCATTTGTTGTATTCAATATAGAATTCAATATAAAATATAAACTTCCTTCTATTTGTATTTGAGTGGTCATCCATCAACTCGAGCTGCTTTTAGAAAAATTGAAAATTGAAATGTAAACTTCAGAAAAAAAATCATATTTCAACAGATTTATTCAAAGATAAACATAATTTTACAAATGAGAGTGTGATGTGACGACTAGACTGGTTTGTAGAGGTCGCTGTTTAGAGGACGTAGTGGTTTGTTACAGTTGTCACTGATACAACAGAATGTACACCGGAAGTCGATAAACTGCTGGTCGGTAGCGTCAAAATTACGACACTGGTCCTCGTCCGATGTTCCCAGGTACCATTCTCTATAACAGGTGTTAAAATCTCCACATCTGTGTCATAAATAGACAATATTTAGGTCAATAAAGTAAACGAAAACGTGTTGCGATTTATTTTTCACATAAATCTTCATCTAGAATTTCTATCTCATACTTTTAGAATGACTGGTAGATTTATTTTTACCCGAATGCCCAACTGAAATATTTCACACAAAAAAATGAAGATCTTTTCTTGAAAAAAGAAAAGATATATAAAAAAATCCGCCCTAAAGTTATAATTGCTTTGGAACTGATTATTTTTTCGCCGTGCATTGTTTTCTTCTTTTTGGTATTTCAAGCAGTATTGTTTTCTCGTTTTTGGAATTTACAAGTTATGTATAGTGTTAAAATTCTTTAACTAAATAGAAAACAATTATGAATTTCATAAAAGCTTATTTCATCACACTATGTACTGTATGAATTTCTTATCTTAAATACTGTTACACATTACCCTAATCCAATTTAAATAAGATTTGAAAGGTGGCGGCCATATATTTCCAGCAATTCAAGAGAAGTCATTATATATAATAGTAATATAATTCTTGACTTATGCTCTATTTACGGTTCTAGTGCCATCTAGCTTGTTCGTAATTGTGTTGATACAGTAATTGTTCGGTGGAGTACAGGCTGTAGGTGTGAACAATTTTTCACACAGAAATTGTGGCCCAGCGCATACCGCACATTGCGCTATAAAAAGAAAATATAGGACATAATTTATAAGTAGAAAAAAAGGAAAATATATATAATTAAACTACTTAATTAACAGTTGCATAACTATTTGAGAGGCCGGCGCCCAAAAGGGGTAACATATAGAAAGGAAGGATGACGAAGAACAAAGTACCAGTGTATCAACATTTAATGCTTAATAAAAGAAAAAGAGAAGTATGTAAATAAATGTTATTCTTATAAAAATATGTTCATTTTGGAATAAATGTAAATTGTTACTTGTTGTTGGTGGGAGTGTTTTAGGTGGAGGACTCGTTGTAGTAGACTGTATGATTGATGATTTTGTCGTCATCTGTATGGTTTTTCGTCTGTGTTGTTTGTGAACCTGGATAAATATATATATTAAGAATAACTGTTTTACGTAAAACGAGCAGACAAAATTGATATGCATGTATTCATTCCTAAACAAAGTCAGTAATGAAAAAATGAAGGTTTTGTATTTCAAAAGAAAAAAGCGACTAAAAACATGTATGTTTCTACCATTGTTCTTAACTTATACATAACTTAATTTATTTTGTCTTAAACAAATCGACGTTCGTGTTTACTTTGACTTGATGTGAACACATTGAAATTGTTGATGTCACATGGTTTGATTCATTTGCTCCGCTAGATGGCGTGCATAAACCACAAAATTTGGATCCAGACCAGCCTGCGCATCCGCGCAGTCTGAATCATTCAGGATACATGCTGTTCGCTTACAGATCCTATTATATAAGTAGAAAAACTGAAAGCGAACAGCATGGTTCCTGATCAGACTGCTGCGCGGTCGCGCAGGCTGGTCTGGATCCATGCTGGTCGCAAACGAACTATGTTGGTTTTGTCATGGCGCGGTTCATTAACATGTTTTATTAAGACACAAGATGGTGTTTTTAATTTCCTTCAATTGGTACAAGGCGTTTGCCATTTTACCAGCAGAACTTTATTGGTACTTCAGAAAACTAACAAAATACTGCTGGTCAAATAGAAATTTTACACTAATTTTATGCTAAACATGTATGTACCATAGATCAAAGAAGTTAATATTTTTTAATTTTGTTGGCATCATATTCTCACGTACCTGTGGATGTTACGGAATGTTGTTGAAGCAGATTTTGTATTTCCTCCATCAGAGGGCATGCATAAACCACAGAATTCGGACAGTATAATAAAGTGGGTGGGGTGTCTTTCTTGGCACATATATTTAATGTATCATTCATTTTTGTTTTACAGTCTATGTGACCATTGTCTATACATGTATCTATTGTTGTTCCTTTGGGTGGCAATAGTGTAGACACATCCGCTGAAAACATCAAAGGCTCATTATCATGATTATAAATGCCTTAGAAATGCTAAAATATTTATTTCTCAAAACGTTTTCTATCTTTGGTATTATGACACAGTTTAAAAAAAAATGCGCATTTGCCATATCCATAAATTACTTTTTGCTCTGATTGCATATATATACTGAATTAGAATTTTGTTTGGAAGTCAAAACATTTTGCTACAATTACGACACATCACTGCAAGTTCAGTGCTACTTTCTTCTAACATGCTCTTTTATTAAAACATATCAAACACATTTGGTATTTCTAAAGAATTTCAAAAAATATAAATGTCTGAGGCATAATGTTCCTTTATCGGATCATATGTGATCATTGATTTTTGTGATAAAATTGTTGGAAGATAGATTTTAAAAATAGTAATTTGTACCACTAGACCATTATTTCGAATAAACAAAATGATGTTTTTGTGACTGTTCGGTCAATACAAAAAAATATCATTTTCAACATCAATACCTAATCTAATTTTCTCAACATGAAAAAAAAATTCAAAAACATCAAAACAAAATCTATTTTTCTCAACATCAATTCAAAATATTTTTTTAAAACATCAACAGGAAATCAACCTTTTCAAAACATCAATACAAAATCTGATTTTTAAAACATCAATACAATATCTAATTTTCCCAACATATCATTTCACCATTTCTTCGGGTTTTTCTTACTTATGTGAAGCCAAATAAAGAAGAACCTATAGAGACTGTTGTAGCCACGTGATGTGTTACATTGCCTTTGCTTGGAGATGTACATAAACCACAGAATTTTGGACAGTATAATAAAGTGGGTGGAGTGTCTTTCTTGGCACATATATTTAACGTGTCATTCATTTGTTTGCAGTCTATGTGACCATTGTCTAAACATGTATCTATTGTTGTTCCTGTGGGTGGAAGTAATGTGGATCCATCCGCTAAAAAACATTACAACAACTGATATGTAAATAATGAAACCTTTGCATTATTTTTGAATTTCATCATTGCATTTTAGCATTTTACACGCCCGTTTAACTCACAACGAGTGAAAAATGTCCATCGGTAAAAATGTTGTGAGCAACTTCCGTTCCTCGTTGTGAGCACCCATCTTTGACGAGTGACACGATAAACAAGGTGAGTTTTTCATAATTTTTGAAGATTACAGACATTTATGTAAAAATATCGAAATGCAGTTAGCTAGCGATGTGTTTTCCGAGTATGCACATGTAAAGATATTGCCTGTTGGGGGACAATTTGATGGAAATACCGTGCGACGCAGTCACTCGGGGTAGCTGGAAAACTGGAGACAACTTCTCTTTGGACCTAATTTAACATTGAAAACGTCGATTCTGGTGACGTTTTGTGCATTCTAACCTAAAACAGATGCCAACAAGTCTTCAGCGTAAATTATTATCTGAAAGTCTTCATAGAAACGAAGATATACCCTTTTTTGCTTTAATCCTCGTTGTGAGCACCATAACCTCGTTGTGAGCAAGACAAGCGTAGTGCGTGTATGGTTTTAATATGTAATTCAGATGGTGAAAATATAATTTTCAAATCTACCACAGCAATTAAAACGTTTTTGCACAGCAGCATTTCTTTGCAAGACGTTGTGCATACCCCAAAGGGAGGCATATTAGTTTTGAACTGTCCGTCTGTCAGTCCGTCAATCTGTCGAAAAACTTTAACATTGGCCATAACTTCCTTATTAGTAAACGGATTTGTTTCATATTTTGAACACAACATCCCCTAGCACCTTTCTACGGACCTGTATTTTTTTTACCTTGACCCCTGAATGGCCTTTACCTTGAAGGTCAAATTGTCCAAAAACATTTAAGATTGGCCATAATGTCCTGGCATAATGTTTAGGCACAACACATCTTTGGACAAGGCCTTTCAACTATCCTTATCTCTTTGACCTTGACCCCTGAATGACCTTCACCTTGAAGGTCAAATTGTCCAAAAACTTAAAAATTGGTCATAACTTCCTTATTAGTATACGGATTCTACTCATATTTTGAAACAACACCCCTCTAATCTGATCTGTATTTTCTTTACCTTGTACCGTGAATGACCTTCTAGAAAATCCAAAAACTTTAACATTGGTCATAACTTCTTTATAAGTAAGTGGAATTAATTCATATTTGGACACAATGCCCCTTTGGACAAGACCTTCCAACTGACCTATATTTATTTCACCTTGACCTTGAATTACCTTCACATTGAAGATCTAATTGTCCATAAACAAATAATCTATCTGGTCCATAAATCTAAGGACAAAGCACCACTTCAGGGGCATTGCCAACTTACCGTGATAGTTCTTGTTTTACATAACTTGGTCAGTCTTCAGCTCAGGATAAACACATGTATGTGTGTATCACACAGATTGTGAAATTGTTGAAATATTCATAAACACCGCGTGATGTTCAGTCGTGCCACACTAGAGTATACGAAATAAAATACCTGATTTACCTCCACTGATTAGTTCTTCTGTTAATCTGATATGACTTGTGAATATGAAGAATAATTTTCAAAAAAAAAAAAAAGAAGAACTATTGCAAAGAAAACTATTGTACAAAAACGTTTTGATTGCTTTTGGTAGATTGAAAATTGTATTCTTGCCATTTGAATTACATATTAAAACCAGACAAGCACTGCGCTTGTCTTGCTCACAACGAGGTTATGGTGCTCACAACGAGGATTAAAGCAAAAAAAGAGTATATCTTCGTTTTCTACGAAGACTTTCAGATAATAATTTACGCTGAAGACTTGTGGGCATCTGTCTGTTTAGGTTAGAATGCACAAAACGTCACCAGAATCGACGTTTTCAATGTTAAATTAGGTCCAAAGAGAAGTTGTCTCCAGTTTTCCAGCTACCCCGAGTGACTGCGTCGCACGGTATTTCCATCAAATTGTCCACCAACAGGCAATATCTTTACATGTGCATACTCGGAAAACACGTCGCTAGCTAACTGCATTCCGATATTTTTACATAAATGTCTGTAATCTTCAAAAATTATGAAAAACTCACCTTGTTTATCGTGTCACTCGTCATAGATGGGTGCTCACAACGAGGAACGGAAGTTGCTCACAACATTTTTACCGATGGACATTTTCCACTCGTTGTGAGTTAAACGGGCGTGATTTTATACGGGTTTCAAAAGCTTCTCGTTTGATCTTGTATATACCGATGTTCTAATACCATAGTTTCTTGCACCTTTGACAAGAACAACGAACAATTTGCACGACGTCTTCATTAATCAACAAATCAAATTTTTCCACCTTTCTAATATCAAACAGCAAATGATATAGAATACTTTACAAAATCTTCAACTCTTTTTCCTAGACAATTTAGTTAAATTTCTTCATGCAGATTGCGTCAAATTTGTGATAATTCTATGTAAATGAAATATTGTTTAACTTTGTTTCTTTTGAGCGACAACTGCATCTGTAAACCTACGAGTAAGGAGCTTATTCACAAATAAAATAAATTTAATACCTATAGAATCTTGTAATCAGTTTTGTTACTGACAATGTTGTCAAGTATACAAACTAAATATGAACATAAGCTATTCCAATGCACCTTTTATCTATGACATATTTCTACATTTCTACCTTTGTCGAATTGCTAAGAAGCGTCCTGGTGCCAATTTAACATGTTCTATAAAAAAATGAGAACTCCTACGTATGAGATAACAAAGCTTAATTAGGAGTTATAAGTAGGAGTTATAAAGTCCTACGTAGGAGACACAAACTCCTAATGAGGCTTTTAAATCTCATACGAAGAAGTAACAAGGTCCTACGTAGGAATTATAAACTCCTAATTAAGCTTTATTATCTCATACGTAGGAGTTATCTTTTTTTTTATATAGAATATACGTAGGAGTTATCATTTTTTTTACAGAAAATGTTAAATTGGCACCAGACGCTCCCGTAAATTACCGTCAAATAAATAAAAAAGAAAGTAAAGAAAACCTGTGCAGAAGCCACAATATTTCGGACAGTATTTGACAGCGGCCAGTGTTCTTATTGCACATATGTTGTAAGCGTCGTCTGCTAATTTACAGTCCACGTACGCATTATCTCAACATAATATTTTGGCATGAGTTTCTGCATAAAAAAATGTTTGAAATAATAATGAGGGTTTCTTTCTTTCGTTCTTTCTTTCTTTCTTTCTTTCTTTCTTTCTTTCTTTCTTTCTTTCTTTCTATCTATCTATCTTTCTTTCTTTAATATTGGCTTTTTTACCATACGAGGAGATAAATTCTTCAAACAGTTTTAACAATGAAAATTAAAATGTGCGGTTATTGTTTGAAGATTAAAGTCAACTTTTCATAAATAAGTCAGTCAATAAAAAAGCAAAATTTATATGTTTAAACTAGCGTATACAAAGAGACGAAACGACACCTTAAAAATCACTAAATGTTTAACTTAAGATCACAAATGAAAATAGATGTAGGTATGGAAGCCTTGGGGGGTCACTTTTGAGTTTCGACTTATAGATTTATTTTACTATTTTCTTATGACTTTTGATTTATGACTTTTGATTTATGACTTTTGATTTATGACTTATGGATTTTGTTATTTCCCACGTGCTAGCCATTAAAATATAGTAGAATATGACAACGATTCAGACGAGGTAAGTTCATTTACCTAAGTTTCCTGGAGACTTATTTAAATCAAAGCACTGAATGTACTGATGGGGAGGCTATGAGAGAATGTTTCAGACTTATAGTTTCTTTTCTTTTTGCTTAAAATATGCTACCAAAATAAAAAGATATGCACATTGCGCTATTTATCCTTACTGTTGTGTTCAACCATTCATATATATGGTTAATGTGGTTGACTATTCATTTTGTTAATATTCCAGAACATTTAATCTGGAACATACGATAGTACATCCCAGATTTAATTGAGGTCTACATTCGGACTGTTTATCATGCAAATTTTGAAAAACCTAAACTGTCAATAATAAATGACATACCAGCAAGTATGGCGACTGTTCATTATCAGATAACAATAACATTTTACAACTGACGGTTCCTTATCAAAATATTCTAGGACTGTTCATCATAAATACTTTATGTCATTTTAATATTATTGAATGATAATAACAACTGCAAGTGATGCAACATTTTTATTGAACATAAAAATTATACACGTTTAGATGTACCATAATTGAGATCAATAAGATACTGTCTTGTGATGAGTATTAATATTCATGCTCTACGGACAGAAGGTTGTCTTCTCCAGAAGCAAATCTCGAATAAAATCACGTTTCAGAAAAATTAATCCCATTTCATTACTGACGGCGTCGGATAATATTAAAGCTAAATATTTCTTGAAAAAATACAACTCTGCAAAGCTTATTCAAAACTGAATCAACATAAGTGAAAATTGATCAGGAAGTTATATCTTCTTTTTTTACCGCCAACACTCAACCAACTTTTGGTAGTTAATCGATAGATTCTACGTGTATTTTTAAACCTCACTAGCTTGAAATATATACTGCGGAAAATCTGTTGTTAACAGGGTGTGCGGTTATTACGTAGGGTTTTCCCTGTCGACCATTTCCCGCAAATATATGAGAACATCGAAGCCGTCAGTGCTATGAATGGTGTTATAAATGGCGGTGTTTTGGAAGTTTTTGTTGAAACTTCTCCAAATACCTCCAGAGGCGTGCACGTCGCGGAGAAGGCACACGGAAGGTCATAGTCAAGTCATCATAAGTACCAGAGGTGATTGGTTGACCTGTCGTGACTTACTCTGGAGGTTTGGCGCTAATAGATGCCGTTTTTGTTGTCGTCAGTCAGAAAGTTGATGCCTTGACGGTATTGTCATCTCCTTTACCACCAAAGAACGAAGAATGGGCTTCCAGGAAGAATCTGCTTGAAAAAGACGTCCCAGATGCTATAATCTCGGACATATGGTTATTCTGGCGCCGAGTATAAATAAACTTAAAACACACACACTTTTGTTGAAAACAAAACAACAACACATTTTCTGTAGTAATTTTTCAAGTGTTGTAAAATGAATAAGAAATTCCTCTTATGCCGACCATTATTTTTAGAACACAACCATAAAAGTTCTTTTTTTTTATTTTTCAAATAAACATTAATCACTTCAGCGCGCGCAAATATCGGTTTCAAATTAAAGTTTCGTAAGATATGTTAATGACTTCCCGATGCTCGACTGTAAGTAATTTGTATATGTATGCGTTTTTTTTTTTTTTTTTTTTTTTTTTTAATTAAAGCTTCTTATTCTTTAATATTTTTTTATGTATCTCATAATCTGTATTGAAAATTTGAATTTTATTACACATGGACTATCAAATTATGATGTATGCCCTAGAATTGAATAAACTTTCTAATTACACAATACGGGGTCATACTGATCTTTGCGTCTTTCTCTGAAATAATTATTTCCTTGTTAAAACATATTTGACCAATATTTCTGTCAATTAACTGTTCACTTTACTTCCGATTTTGTTGTACGGAAACACATGTTTCTATTTGTGTTTTCTAATCAATTCGAATCTATAATCAGTTTAATGGGATCACCACCGGGTAAACGACTACTAGGTACTTTGGTCATGTTTTTTACCACAAATATTTGAATGTTTCTATTGGGATTAAAATGAGCATAGTTAACTAAACAACTGTTTTGTATAAATTCCTGACCTGTCTAATTCTAATTATGAGATTAGTGAATATATAAGACTTTCACTACAAAATATTCCTAAACAAAAGAGCACATGTTTAAATTTATTCCTATACAATAAAAGATCAGAGTAGGGATCTGTCAATTGCCAAAGATACTTTTATGTTAAAAGTTTGATTAATGAATTATGTAAGATGAAAATATAAGTATTGCTTTTTTATTTTGCTAATGTAAAATGTAATATTGTGCTGGAATTTTGTCGGAGGTCCTTAGGGGTTTTGTAGTTAAATAGTTTTTTTTCGGCGATAATGGTTAAAGAATATAATGTTTTCAAACTATATGTTCATCACCATCAGTGAATTTTTAGTTAAATGTATGCAAAATATTTACTAAACAGCTATATGATTTAGCGGTTTATGAGCGTTTTCCGCGTACAGCCTCCTGGGGTGTACAAATAAGTTAGTTTTCCTTAGTTATCACGCAAGCATGATCCATGTCTCTGATGTAAGCGACAGTTTACAATTATTTGTCTTTAAAAAATATTAAGGACTATTAATAGTTTATAACAACAAAAACATGCATGATATTGAGAATACGGTGTTGCAACGTTCTAGTTAATGACCGTCATAAACAGTTGGTCGCTGCGTAGTAATTGGAAAATTGTTATCAAAAAATAATAAAGAATATTTGCCACTGAATTAAAGCATTTACTTATAAATTTTCATTTATGCTTTTTGTTAAAAAAATATTGATAAAGTTATTATTTTGAAGGGTTTTCATACCAGAACTATTTATTACAGACGTACGTATGCCTATACCTGATTACCGCGGCAGTATGACGTCACGGAGTAGTGATTTAAACAAAAATCAAGCATTTTTCAGAGAATTGTTATCTTTACAAATTGCAGATATGAAATTAAAGAATGAAAATATTTTCATATTGTAAATGTCTGTGATGAGTGATGAGTCAGCTTAGAAAAAATCAAGGTACTATTTTTTGACCTGATTACCGCGGCAGTATGACGTCACGGAGTAGTGATTTAAACAAATATCAAGATTTTTTCAGAGAATTATTATCTTTACAAATTGCAGATATGAAATTAAAGAATGAAAATATTTTCATATTGTAAATGTCTGTGATGAGTGATGAGTCAGCTTAGAAAAAATCAAGGTACTATTTTTTGACCTGATTACTGCGGCAGTAAGATTTGACAGACGGTTATTAACATTGGGTCGGCATAGCCTCCCAAAAAACAAAATATGTGGGTTAGGGTTAGGCCTTTTAAGCCTTTTAAATTGATTAAGAAAAGAACATACTTTGCTTGCATTGCATTGCATTGGGTATCCATTTTTTATTTTGATTTCCGGAACAGGGATATATAATCTCAAATTGACATACAGCGAATGAATCAAACGCTTTATTTTTATATGGGTTCCTGTTTTAAATCCAAACCAGTCTCACATTGTTGTTTGCTGCAGTTACAAGCGGTTTTCACCCGTAGTTCATTCTTCGTCCATCTAATATTGAATATAGGCCAAATTATAGACCTTATTTTGACAAAGAAATTTGTGGTTAAGAAGTTTCATGAAACATGGTATTTAAAAAAAAATAAATCATACAGCTTTGAAACTTCACACACTTGTTTAGAACACGCTCTGTGTTATAAATCTCTGAATTGCATTGTTATCAAATTATGCCTCTTTTTCGATTTTGAATTCATGGTTTAGAATTTTCATGAAAAATGGTTTCTCAAACACTATTTCAGCGATTCCTTTGAAACTTAGAACACATATTATGTGTTGACATCTAAGATCAATGACCAAGTTTCGTATGAGTGGCGCACAATTTGACATATTTATGCCCATTTTTAAAGCTAAAATGTTTTGTCAGATGGTTTATGAAATATGGTCCTATAAACCAGTTATGATATAATATTAAAACTTTATTCACTTGTTCAGTATCAATAACTTAGGTCACATACCAAGTACAAAGTACATGTTATTTGTTTATAAACTTTGTATACAGTTATGTATTAAGGGATTTTTTGTATTTCATTTTGTATATATATGTATTTCATTTCAATTGAGATAACACATACTTTTAATATTTTCAGTTTAAATTCTAGTTAAGCTACCTGTAGGAATTAAGGACGTGCTGTCGAATGGTTTCAACTACAAAGCAGTTGCAAGAGCATCAGCAATACATATTTGTCAAGTTTTCGGAGCCAGTTTAGAAGACTAAGAGGTTTCATGGCAAAACAGCGTTCGTTCCGAGTGGAAAGTAGTACAGTTTAGCAAATGCAAAATGTCCAAACACTAGTGATTTGGTTTTCTTCGTTATTGTCTATGGAAATATTCAGACATTTTGGAATACGAGCGTTACCTTTTCACACTTGTTTCAGACGCTCGATAATTTTCAAGTTTTAACCCCACCACTTATTGTGGAAACTTTATTGGAAACACGCAATGTCACGTTCCGCTAATTTAATTTATACTGTACATATCTCCAATATGGTACAAAACTTGTATCGATATACAGGTCATGGTGAGACAGAGAAAAGTGTGAAAAATCATGAATTCATAATTTCATAATTCTGGCTTTCATAATTTTCAGTATTTGCCCATTGTAAATTTTAACACTTAAAAGAAAGGTATCGAAATCAAACTTTGCATGTTCATATAGCTTGGCGAGGCAGAAAGAAACATACTTCTTGCCATCATAGCTACATTTTAGAAAGGCCCCTTTTGTTGTTGATTTTTTTTCTTCTTGTTTTTCATACTTAGATTTTGTTAAACTCATAATTATCTCAAAAACTGTTGGAGGCATCAACTTTACTGGCAGATATATCTCGGCGAGACAGAGTGCATTGTATTGTTAACAAAACTTTTGATTATAATATTTAATCGTTCTTCTAAGTTAAACATTCCCTTTTTCGACATGCTGTGTGTGGGGGGTATGCTAATTACGAAAGACTATGATATTTCCATTACATATAAAGTCGGTTATTCTTCGAAAAAAAAAAACGAACTTGTGGACGTTATTTAATATATACATTATAGTTATTACAATGTATACAGTTTCTTAAAGTTAACTAGGATTTTTTTAGCTAGAGACTGTGTTTGTTTTTTCTTTCTTTTGAACATTTAGAAATGAAGAAATAACGCTTTGACAATAATTTTTAAAATCTTGACTTCAATAATAATACAGTCACTCTAGCGGCGCTAGTTTACCTAAATTATATTATGTTTTTAAAAGCTTCGTTAGATAACTCATGATTTTCTTAGTTTTTCATCAGTAACGTATCAACGATGTGTTGTTTTGTAGAAATATTGCATGTATATATGTCTTCTGTGACGTAAATACTAAGAGGTTCATACACGGCAGGAGAGGGCCGGAAGGTGATAATCGGCCCGCAAAATGAATAATGGACCCGAGGGCTTTAGCCCGAGGGCCATTATTCATTCAGGGCCGATTATCACCTTCCGGCCCTACTCTGACGTGTATTAATGTCTTTAATACACTTGGTAGATCTAATAGTAGCATTTAAAAAAAAAAAAAAAACAACAACAAAGTTCTTTCGTTGAAATTCTTGTCTACTCTTCTACTGTTCTGTGCAGAGATGTTTACTGTTTGTGTGTTCAAAGCAGTAGAATCTAGAAGCAAGTTTTATTTTCTTTTTCTTTTTTTCGGAATGAATTTGTCGTATTATTTCTTCAAATTTCAATAGTAACAAAAATTTGTTTGTACTAAATACGCTTTAAAAGCTCTCATAATAAAAATAAAGCGATTCGTGCTGACAACCTTCTTTCACTTTTACAGTTAACTGTTTGATGACGTTAAATATGACGTCATTGTTTCAGTTTGTGCACGTGCACATGTTCTGCGGGCTGATAACTAGTTCTCGGCCCCGGGCCGCAAACTCATAATAGGTCACGTGACACTCATAATCAGTTGAAATCATAGGCAATTTTGTTACTATATATAGTAACAAGTGTATTAATAAGAGATTAATACACGGCAGGAGAGGGCCGGAAGGTGATAATCGGCCCGCAAAATGAATAATGGACCCGAGGGCTTTAGCCCGAGGGTCATTATTCATTCAGGGCCGATTATCACCTTCCGGCCCTACGCTGACGTGTATTAATGTCTTTAATACACTTGGAAGATCTAATAGTAGCATTTAAAAAAAAATTAAAACAAAATTTAATAGACTTTGAAGTTCTTTCCTTGAAATTCTTGTCTACTCTTCTACTGTTCTGTACAGAGATGTTTACTGTTTGTGTGTTCAAAGCAGTAGAATCAAGAAGCAAGTTTTATTTTCACTTTTTTTTTCGGAATGAATTTGTCGTATTATTTCTTTAAATTTCAATAGTAACAAAAATGTGTTTGTACTAAATACGCTTAAGCTTTCATAATAAAAATAAAGCGATTCGTGCTGACAACCTACTTTCACTTTTACAGTTAACTGTTTGATGACGTAAAATATGACGTCATTGTTTCAGTTTGTGCACGTGCACATGTTCTGCGGGCTGATAACTAGTTCTCGGCCCCGGGCCGCAAACTCATAATAGGTCACGTGACACTCATAATCAGTTGAAATCATAGACAATTTTGTTACTATATATAGTAACAAGTGTATTAATTGATGTTTTTGTTGATGGCAGTGTTTATTTTTAGCTGTTCCTTAGTGTTAGCTTTTAAGTAAGGCATGTGTGCTATTTTAGAAAAAAAATGCTTACCTCTGTATTTCTTATCTCTGTTTTTAAATTAAATATAATGAAGCTCAAATTCAGTTTGTTTTGCCTATCTAATACATTTTGTTTTCTTATAAGACAACAATTTTGTTAAACAAATAAAGCACGGTTGTAGAATAAAAAATGTTTGTTGTTATCTGTTTAAACGCATTTATTCCAAACAATTATTGATAGCTCTGCCAACCTGTCACGGTCAAGACCGTGAGGTAAAAACCTTTGGTAGTGTGGTCTCTCGGTAGAGGTATATTTAGGTAGTCTGTTGAGGGAGTTGGCTGGTTCCACACAGTTTACTTCTATAGTGATTGCTATTCTATTTCTACTTTGCTCATTTCAACCTCTTACTTATAATTTTAACGGAACACTATCTCTACATAGATAAATAAATTGTCAACAAATGAGGAAAATGTCTTTTTATCATTCAGGACCAGATTTACAATGATAATGTAAATAAGTACAAGTTTGAAGTAGAAATCATCTAGAGTTTTCAAGTCATATTTGTGTCAAAACCGTTTTCTAAATTTAATTTTATACCTATAAATTTCTTCCAACGGATAGAAAATTCCGTATTATGTTAGTGACAAATACGAACCATATATGGAAATGCCGGATTATTTTTGACATTGGTTCCGATCTTAGCTGTGTCTTACGTAGCATTAGGAAACGGGAACCAAAATTATAAGAGGCGTCGCCGGTTTTGCATAAATTACGTATTCATCCGTCAGTCATAAATTTATTTTTTATTTTCTGAAATTTCTTATAGAAGTGTAGTTTAATGAAAATTATTTTTACTAATAACGAAAAGGTATATAAGAAAAGTAAAATTATGTTGTAGTAGCTTTCTGAGGCTATGCATTTTTCTACTTGCAACATTGGAAAAATTGATATCTCACTCGACCTTCTGTCTCGCGAGATATCAATTTTCCACCGCTGCTTGTAGCAAAATACAAAGCCTTAAAAAGCTACTACTACAAAATATTCCGTACATATATCTCCTTTATTTTAATGTATTATAATGCGTAACGCTTGTACCCTCTTTAATAGTCAACAACGGAAAAATAGCGTACCAGTCAACCGTGACTAAAATCAACAAGGAATTAAATAATCTATTTAAAGATGTAAAATGTTAATAAAAAATTGTAATAAAGCTACACATCCAGAAAATAGCTAAGAACTGTTTAATCTGAATAAAAAAATTCGTTATTTACCAAGAATAGTTTATTTACTTTAATACTTAATGCTGCAGACGGCACTTATAAAATGAATGTTCCGAATTAAAACTTCTATACATATGATTTCACATTAACAACTGATGTTGATAATTCACGTAAAAAACGATCAACTATGATAAAACATATGAATGCAATAATTCTAATGCAAAAATGAGGCTGGTGGCTTAAATGTACTTGTAAACATCATATGACTTCAACACCACTCTCGGCTGATGTGCTCCCTTGCGTTTGGTGATTATATCACAAATTTGCTTATTTTGCATTAATCTAAAATCAAGTAAAATTAATGTTTATACCAAGGCAAAGAGTAACAGCAAATGGCAAAAGTTATAAGTCAAAAGATAAAAGTCATAAGTAAAAAGTGATAAATTATAAGTGAAAAGTCATAAGGCAAACCTAAAAAAAACACGAGAAAATAGGTCAGCATTTTATTACAAAGATCAATTACTATTTTTGAAATAACAATCATATATATTCATTTTAGATACCATAATACATCATATAAAGTATGGTTGCTATTTGTTGCGAATGAATAAGACGTTTGAATCTAATTACACATACTTGAAAATTTCACGTATAACTTATATGTCACGTACGAATCTATTCAGTAGATGATGTGCAATCTCGGTCGGGACAGAGCTAGCCCTGTAAGGGGTTCTGGGTTCGAATCCCGGTATGGCTGCATATCTTTCCCCCCTGTGACATTTGGCACAGTGGAAAGTGTCCCTGCCATGCAGTCACGCGGGAGACCGAGGTTCTATTCCTAGTCGGACAGCCGTTTTGTAACCAGGGCTTGATAGAAGAGATACAACCAGAAGTCGATTCATATAGTGCAGTTTATCTCGTAATACGTATGCCAAAAACAAAAAAGAAACACTGCAAGTATTTTACGTAAAAAGTTACAAAAAAATTGCACATACATATATTGTGATGCAAAAACTTTACAAATTAATATTTACAGGCTGCTGAGTAAGGACCATTAACTTGTACATTAAAAGTGTTTAGATTTGATTTTTTTAAATAACTTTAGGAAGATTCCCACTACACGTACGCTTGTTTCGTAAAAAAAATACCATGCAAAGACTGTTTAAGAAATGACCCGTTAAGATATGACCATCCTAATGCATTAACGTACCTCCATTTCAAGAGTATTTACATTAGTTGCATGAAATCAGAGGGTTGTGGGTTCGAATCCCATAGGAGCCAACTTTTTTTTCTTCATTTTTTCTTTTGACAGTATTTTTCTAGCTATATTAAGATGGAAAAATATGCTCGTTTTCTATTATCATATTTTTTACAGATATTAATTGCCTAATTAATGCTTAAAAAATCTAAGAGCAAATTACAATTATAACATTTTCAATGCTTTATATATTACAAACTAGCCGGTAAAAGCCGTCCATATTTCACAGAATGAATCAATATACTTCTAGAAAGATTTTAGCAAACTTTGATACAAGCCCTTTGACTAAATGTAATTTTAGTGATTTTTTTAAATTTTGAATGATATGATAAAACTGTTCAAATTGGTGGGGTAGAGAAACATTTCCATGCATATTTCTATCGTGTCGAGATATGAGGTCCATGAAGCAAAATTTTAAGTTCTCACATTGTATCGGATACAGATAATTAAATACACAAGTATCGCGTAAGTCTTGGAAAATAAATCCACCAATTGATTCCATTTTTTCTCGTTATGTACACCTCCACTTCTCAATGCGTTGGTTAGATGTGCTTTTTCCAGCTACAAGGCTTCGAGTACCAACTATCGGATCTGTAGAATCGTGTCTGAAGTATTGTTACAATAGTAAAGCAATGCAGTTTTCCGTACCAACATCACAACCTAGTAATTGGGTGAGGGGGACTTGATAATGTTCATTAAAGGTGTCTAAAAGTATCTTGCAATAAGGTGTGGGTCGTTATTTGAGTCCAAAACCTCTAACCATGTTATTTGTCTACTATACCCATTCACAGCACCATGGATATAAAATCCTTATGGTTTAAGTTTGTCTTAACCGTCCATATGTCATGGCGTAGTATACGCGTCGGCATAAGCGATGAGCTTTCCGTATCTCAATACCATCCGGATCAAGCGCTCTCATTATTTCCATGAAGTCGTCTCCCTTGACGTACATGTGGTAATCCTGCATTAACCTACGCCATATTGTACGGTATTCTATGCGTTGTCCATTTGTTTGTATTTCTCTGTTTATAACATCAGACACAGTCTCAAAAGGAGTATATATTCCATTACGCCGTTTTAAATTTAAGCGTTTTAAAAAAAGTCTATTCACTGTACTAAATGACGTCGTAATGCCATGCTGTACCAGAAAGTACTCTATTATCAGCAGAGTTTTGTTTGTTATAGATGTTGAGGGTAGGTATCTTGGCACGGTAGCTTTGGTAATGCTGAACAGTATAATGATGAAGACACAGATCAACATCAAGGTTTTCATCCTCGTTACCTTTTGTCCAGTAGTTGTGTCTGAAATAAGAGTTTATCATTTATCTAAATCTTTATACATTCATATTATATAAAATGGGTAAATCTCTTAGCTCCGTTTTTAAAGATAGATAGGTGCGAAAAAAATATTTTAAATGCTAGTAGGATATTTTGTTCTTACTGGTTCTATATCTACGTTTATACTTAAGTGTTCTTTTCTCAATTGTTAAAATATACAACAAAATTAGACATTGATGCTAAATGCAAATGGTGCTCGATTACAATTTTAAGTTAACTTTGTACTTGTGTGTATGAACATAGCACTTGCCGTTCTTTACTGATTCCGTGTTAGCTCAATAAAATGCTGAATTGCGATACATGTTTAATACTGTGCACCATGCCATTTTAAGACGTAAAACTTGTATTCCCTGTCTACTTGTAAAACAGTTATTTGTTTGTTACTCATGGACAGATTTTGTGATGAGGACAAAAAATGTATAAGCACTAATATAATGAACATATTTAGAATATAGAAGATTGTACAAAACACAAAGTCACACTTGTGGAATTAAAGTCTGTGATATGTTACCACTATGGGATTACATCAAGTAATATTAAATTCCCTCCTTAACACATCCTCTCCTCCATGACAAATCTAAATGAAATTATTTAAAACGTTTAAAAACATACCTGAAACCAAAGTTGCTGCTTTCAGCATCTAGAGCACGTGTAAAATGGGTTAGCCAAAAGTCATAAGACGTAAGTCACAAATCAAAAGTCAAAAGTCGAAAGTCAAAAATAAAATATCCGTAAGTCGAAACTCAAAAGTGACCCTCCAAGGCTTCCATAATGTAGGTCTATGATAATAGTTAATTCATTTATAAAATTTTAATGATGCATAGAAAAATTTGGTTTTACTCACAGATAAACTATTTCATTCAATTTTACACATTAACAAATTACCATTAACTGGCGTTCCATAAGCTGACATTAGGAGAAACAACACTGGCAAAATAAAGCCTGAAAAAGAAATCTTTAATATAAAGTATGAAGATGTGTAGGGCCTACAACTGGAACGCGTCAATATGGCAAAAAATGCAACAATGCAAAAACACAAAGGTACGAGAAAGTTTTGACTTTGTTGTGTCTTTGTGGCGAAAAGCAATTACACTATGGATGTAATGCAAAATCGCGACAAAATTTTGTGTCGTTCTTTCGCCATTGTTTTTTCGTCTTTTCGACAAAAAAATGCGAAAGCACGAAAAAACGTGAGATTGACTTTGTTGTCCCTTCGTGTTTGTGCATTTTGTTGCAAAAAAAGCAAAACTACAACATAACGTTAATTTAGACACCATATACATTTGATATGCAAAAATTAAAAAAGTTTTATTATCTACATTTCGGTTGTGCAGAATCTTTAATGAAAAGTATCCAATATCAAGTTTTCAATAAATTTTTCATGAGAGATTATATAACTTAATTTAAATTTTAAACCGAGTTATGGATCATCCTTAGTATTACTATTTTTATAATGAAATGTACACGGTACAGTTTATTGTTTTATGGAATTAAAGGAGAATATTAATAAAAACAACAAAAATACAAAAAATAATCACCATCATTCGTGTGAAAGTATTCCATTAATTTTATTATCTTGTTAGTTAAGCACTTGACTTACAGTGGGCGTTTTTTTTTCTCGTTTCTTTTTCCATCTTTCACTCGTACAAACTTGACTGCAGATAATAATGCGCAATTCCTTATCTTCGTTAACTTATACAGCATATAGAATTAAAGGAAAAGGGAAGTTACTTGTTTGACTTAATTTTATTGTAAAAGGAGGTCATAGACATTCTGATAAGAATAATTGGCGTTTAAAAGTACAAGACACGAATGTTTTGGTAAATCGTGCAGCATGTCATAAGTAAACTTGGAACAAAGGTCCCATTGAGGAAAACCAGTTCAAATTAAATTTATCTTTATAAGGGGCCCAAATCATAATTATTCCAAATGCAAACTCAGTGTAAACCTCTGATGAGCGCCCCCTGTAAAACAATAACCTCTTTAAAACAACTGTTTCAACTCTAACTAAAGTAAGGGCAGACAACCTCGGAAATGAATGCTAAATTGCGTAATTTATACACGTGTGTTATAGGATTTTAATAGATCGTGACCATGGTGATATAACAACACACCTGTGAGTTATGACAGGATTTCCGATTGACCATACTCTCATTCAAGTCAATTTTGATTAAAAATCAACAAAAGGAGCTCAAAACTTGGCCCTGGATAAAAATGTTGAAAAAAAGTCTATTAAAGTATGGCCATAAATAATAGTGAAAACAAACAAACCGACTTACATTAAATCAAATGTGAATCATTTCCTCATTAAAATACACATTCATGCTATGATTTTGTTAAAATCTTGCCCATGGTGCAGCTAATTTTCCTCTAAAAAATGCCTTTTAAAATTACTTAGGACTCAATATCACACAATCAATGAAATTATTTAATGCACATCCCATTATGTCATTTTTGTTAAATATAATAATATAATAAATAATTTTGTTAAATATATCCAAACTGAAAGCTTTTTTACTACTAGAAAACCAATTATAAAATTGGACTCCAAAATGAGTAGTTTCTTTCAAGTGGAATGTGTGGCATCTGTGTTCTACGCATTTTTTTTTCAGCTTCAGGTCCACAAATGTGGAACCCCATTTATTAATAAATAGAAATCATACAATTGTACATAACCATGCAAATACACATCATACAGTAAATCATTAAACATTAAATAAAAGGAGACATAAGATTAAATAAAAGGAGACAGAAGATTTTTACATTACATTTATAGTATAAATTTTGAAGTTGATGAGATAATATAAAAGGAACGCTAGAAGAAAACAATGGTCTATAATTGCATTATATAATAATTATGAACAGATGGTTTTTGAGAAAATTTTACTTTATATACAGTTTTTTTAGAAAAATAATATATAAACGTATCATGTTATGTGCAGTGTTATGTGTAGTTCCGTATATGGTAGGTATACGTATAAACTCCGTGGGCAAGGATTATCTCCATTAGAATAAACCACATTTCATATCTCCTATCGAGATAGTTGATCAAAATACTACTCTCATCACAGGATCTTTATATGTAATTAGTGGAGTAGCTTAAATTGTGTAAAAAATACAAAAAACAAGATCTTGTAAAAGAAAGAAATACATTAGCGTTGCTATGCTTCTTAAAAGTCATGTCTCATAAAGAAGGATAACTACAATAAAGTTCCTAACATACGTTAACTTATTTATTTCCCTTTATTACATGTATTATCTTCGAAAAAAGGTAGTTTTTCAGAGCTCCCAATTACATAAAACATATGATTCAAATAATATTAAAATCAACCGGAACTGATAGTCTCTGCCCACTCTATCGTGGACCTGAACTCAACCAGAGCATGACCTGGGGCCTAGAAGCTCCAAAATGGTCTTCCTGCGACAACGCGCGTCCCAGGCCATGCCAGTTGCACTCCCGACCCTCGACCTCCAAAGGTTGTCGGGAGTCAGGAGTACACCCGACTTCACGATGAGCCAACATACAGATGGCACAGGCATAGTTCCAGCAATCTTAATATCTATATAATTCTGTATCATATCAACATTATATCATATCTTATCAACAATAGAAGTTTTGTTTTCAAATATGTACTGCAGTATGCACAATACACTAGTTGCCTGAAGCTTTTTTTATGATGTGTCACCAAAAATATATTTATTTCATTATTTTTAAAGTAAGGCCAACAAAACACTCTATATGTATATGGAACTTCTCCGACTTTGGATGGTAATATAATTTATTCTTATTTTTGTTAAGACGGATCTTTTAACAGTTAATTTCCTTGTGTTTTAATACATGTATAAGGTGAAAGTAAGTTCAGATACTTACATTTATCAATTAGGAACTGTAATGTCGACAAGAGTTTGATAGGGAGACCAACTACTATTGAATTTATCCCAGTTACAGGAAGAATATTGCATTATAATGGAAAACCAACGTTTTATGAAAAGTTTGTATGTTATAATTTTGGTTATTATACCTACACGTGTAAATATATCTTTTTGCAATAAGAAAAATAAAATTTAATGTTTCATCCGTTTTCTTAGGATCAGTTATACCAAAAAGAATTTCTTCTTTTGAGAGTTCATAATCTGTAATATTCGGGCATTTAGTTTTAATGAAAATTTTTAAAGTCCGCCAAAATGACTCACATACCGACATTCATAAAACAAGTGTACAAGTGTCTGCAAAAAGTGCATGTATTGTTATCTTTTATTCCAATCTTAGTTACAAAAGTATTTGTTGCTAAGATTCTATTTATTAATTTGTATTGAAAGTATCTTAAGTTTGTTTCTGATGTTATTTTGTTAATAATAGTATAAACTTTATTCCATTCGAAATTTTCTGGTAATGATAGTTCATGTTTCCATTTATCTTGAGATTTCGGATTTTTTTTTGATTTTTTACAAGTTTTTTTATAAATAGAATGGCACCCCTTTACATTTTGCGTGATAACTTGAATTTGCTTTGGGATTATTGGTTTATAAGTGTTAAAGTTTCATTATTGATTTCAAGTTTAACTCTTAAATTTATTAGCGCTCTTAAAAGTCCTTCATATAGTAGGAAATTTATATTAATTTGTAAAATATTTTGTATAGCTTGTAAACTATTATTATCAATTAAATCAGCGACAAAACTTATACCATTTTGAAATAGGTTATTGTAAAAGAGTGTTGTGCCTCCGACCTTCACTGTTGGATTGCCTGAGATATTCATTCTATAGAGGATATTTGTTTGTTTGTGTGTAAGATTAAATTTTATTTCATCGAGTGGGCTTTAAAAACAGTATTCTCACAAGTGGCGTAGCCACGAGTGAGAATACTGTTTTTAAAGTTCACGAGATGAAATAAAATTACATCTCAACAACAAACAGACAATTTTTCTTTTTATTTTATGCTTTAAAACAAGTTAAAACGAAATTTCCATCATTTTAACGTTAATATTAAAATTTGTTTCCCCCATTGAGAGCCCCCTTTAGACGGAATTTCACATTAAAAACAAGAAGTCTTGAGCTGAGAAATAAGTCCGCCAATCAAGGTTAAATGACGGTGATATTTATTCATTTTATTAAAAAAATATGAATGATCACTTGTTTTAACAATAAAAACAAACAATTCTTGTAGGAGAAAAAGTCCAACCATCCATCCATATTTCTGTTACTTACTGCGAATTTATATTAGACCTGGCTTTGTTAAATGTAAGCGGCAGCCATTTTTTAAAGTTGTTTATTTCATGGGAGGAAAATAATTGTGTAAGATTTAGAGGTATATACTTTGGATTTGTTAGTCATACACCTTTTTAAAAGAAAGAAAACTTATTTGAGGATTGTAACAGACAAAACATAAGTATTGACAGATGTGAAAACCTTCAGAAAAGGAGCTAGGAAAATGGAAAACTTGGAAGCTTGCTAAAGGAACGCTGGGTGTTTTTACTTATTCTACGAGTGATGGCTGTCAATGCTTTTCAATTTTTCATAAAGCATACGGCAGTTATTGCTTGTAGGATACTTTAATATGCCCAAATGTCATCAAGAGCAGTTTTGCATGGGGAAGGAATGTATTTTCAGACTGTAAAAACGAAACAAAAAAATTTAGAGACGAAATTTGGTGGTTTGAATTTGAATGAATAGAAGTAAGTTTTCTCTCTTTATTACTTTTGACATTTAAGTTATTTATCTATTTCAGCTTTGCTATTTCTTTTAACAGCCTGACATTGTCAGAATTGTCAGTAAAAATAAAATTGAGGTACCACATGGGGAAAATCTTAAAAAAGTAGTTTCGTCATTGAAAAAAGTGAAATTATATTTTGATAATTTTCACTGTGAAATTATCAAATATAATTTTCACGGATAAATCAGTAATCCACTGAAAAGCATAAAATAAAATTTATTATTTGTACTTTCGGATAAAACGTTAACCATGATGTAAAGACTTCGTTCCAGAAAGGGTTGTCGATTCTTGATAATTGATTTTTAAAAAAATCTGGTCCGAATTTGGAAAAATTACATATATCAGGATAAGAATTTTCAAAGATTTTTTTTCCATTTTTTGTTTTCATGTAAAATACGTCTAATCCAACCTAGTTTTAAAGAATGAATAAAAGATTTTAATTCTATCATATTCAATCCTCCTTCTGACATCTGTTTTATAATGATTTCTCTTTTTATTTTATCTGGGGAATTGTTCCAAAAAAAATAAAAAAATAAATAAAGTTTCTAGTTCTTTGATAACTTTGTTTGATGGATTAGGAAGAGAAATAAGCAAATGATTGATTTTCGATAGAGCCATGATTTTCGATAGAGCCATCGTTTAAGTAACAATTATTTTACCGTACGGGGTTAAAATTCTTTTAGACCATTGTTGCAGTAATGCTTTTATGTCTTCTATTTTATCGTTATAGTTAAGGCTAATTATATCTTTCAGATTAAGTGAATATTTAATTCCGATAACAGTAAAAGTTTCTTTTTCCCACGTCAGATTTGAAATTCAATGTTACTTCCTTTCATGCTTCCAAACCAAATAACGTTTTTTTCTATATTAATGTGAAGGCCGGAGGCAGTAGCATAGAATTTTAGCACCAAAAGTGTATTTTTAGAGATTTTTCTGTACCATCCAAAGTAAGAGATGTGTCATCTGCGTACTGTGAAACAAGATGTTCCTTATTACCTATTTTAATACCAGTAATACTGTCATTTTTACGTATTAAGAGGGCCAATATCTCTGCACAGAGAATGAAAATATAAGGGGATTATGGGTCTCCTTGTCTACAGCCTTGTTTTATAGAGAACCATTCCGAGATTTGCCCATTTGCTTGAACACACGACTTTATATTTGAGTTAAAAGCATTTAGCCATTTCTTAATAGAGCGACCAAAATTAAAGGAGTCTAATGTTTTAAATATAAATGCCCATTCTAGAGAATCAAAAGCCTTTTCAAAATCGATAAGTAAAAGTAGGCCAGGTATATTATTTTTTCTGTAAAATGAAAAAGGTCATATAAGCTTCTAGTATTTTCTCCTATAAAACGGCCAGAAATAAAACCGGTTTGATGTATTAAACAAACGAATAATTTTTGTTTGCAGAGACATTTTATTTTGCAGAAACATCCCGAGATGTCGCCCCAGCCAGTGTTATACCCCCGTAACTAACGAGTTTCATATACTTTAACTGTTTTATCGCAATGGCATAATGTTTTCTTTTTTGTATAGAAACAAATAAATAAATTAATCGTTAGCTACATTACAGTTATTTATCATAATTAAATTAAATTATATATAAATATTATACATAAATTAAATCATTTATTAAACAAACGAAGGATTTTTTTTATTCTATTTGCGATACAAGCTGATGCGATTTTATAAGAGACATTTAGTAGAGATATTGGACGCCAATTTTTTACAAGTCTTAATTTTGTCTTTTTCACCTAAAATAAGTGAATTCATAGGTACAAAAGCTAACAATACATTATTAATATATTTATTATTATAGCTGTAGAAACCGAAAGTACAAAAAACCAACCTGTTGACATTTTGTCGGATTTGTTTAAAATTGATCATCAGTGGGCATCTTTAAATTACAAATTGTTGTCAGACATATTTTCAAGCATAAGAGTACCGGAACAGACATTAGATGTCAAATATATATACTTTCGTTTTACATTATCTCTGTTTCTGTTTACATCTGAAACCATGTGGTAGAACTACTTTCAATCCGTATTGTTTCCGATGTTATTATAGATAATAGCCGAGGCAGTTTCGAATGATCGCGACAACACGCCGCACGACAACGCGCCGTTTGGCGTGCATCGTTCGCAACAGGACGACAAGCCGAAAGTCCGACGGCGCGTTGTCGTGTTGTCGCTAGCGCCAACTAGACGCACAAAAGCGTATAAAGACACCATAGGGATTTCAGACGTTTTTATGCAGTCGGATCGTGTGTTCAGTAAATTGGCGATAAATAGTAGCGTATTTGTTGGAATTTACGAACGAAATCAGATCTAAAACGCATTTGTTGTATTCAATATAAAATATAAACTTCCTTCTATTTGTATTTGAGTGGTCATCCATCAACTCGAGCTGGTTTTAGAAAAATTGAAGATTAAAATGTAAACTTCAGAAAAAATGATCCTATAAAAAAATAATCATATTTCATCAGATTTATTCAAAGATAAACATAATTTTACAAACAACTAGACTGGTTTGTAGAGGTCGCTGTTTAGAGGACGTAGTGGTTTGTTACAGTTGTCACTGATACAACAGAATGTACACCGGAAGTCGATAAACTGCTGGTCGTTAGCATCAAAATTACGACACTTGTCCTCGTCCGATGTTCCCAGGTACCATTCTCTATAACAGGTGTTAAAATCTCCACATCTGTGTCATAAATAGACAATATGTAGGTCAATAAAGTAAACGAAAACGTGTTGCGATTTATTTTTCATATAAGCCAACATAAATCTTCATCTAGAATTTGTATCTGATATTTTTAGAATGACTGGTAGATTTATTTTTTACCCGAATGCCAAACCGAAATATTATTTCACACAAAAAAATGAAGATCTTTTCTTGAAAAAATAAAAAATAAAAAACACATTCCGCCCTAAAGTTATAATTGCTTTGGAACTGATTCTTTTTTCGCCATGCATTGTTTTCTTCTTTTTGGTATTTCAAGCAGTATTGTTTTCTCGTTTTTCTTTTCGGAATTTACAAGTTATGTATAGTGTTAAAAAAAAAATAGCTAAATATAAAACAATTATGAATTTCATAAAAGTTTATTTCATCACACTATGTACTGTATGAATTTCTTATCTTAAATACTGTTACACATTACCCTAATCCAATTTAAATAAGATTTGAAAGGTGGCGGCCATATATTTCCAGCAATTCAAGAGAAGTCATTATATATAATAGTAATATAATTCTTGACTTATGCTCTATTTACGGTTCTAGTGCCATCTAGCTTGTTCGTTATTGTATTGATACAGTAATTGTTCGGTGGAGTACAGGCTGTAGGTTGGAACAATTTTTCACACAGAAATTGTGGCCCAGAGCATACCGCACATTGCGCTATAGAAAAGAAAATATAGAATAATTAATAAGTAGAAAAAAATGAAAATATATATAATTAAACTACTTGATTAACAGTTGCATAACTATTTGAGAGGCCGGCGCCCAAAAGGGTAACATATAGAAAGGAAGGATGACGAAGAACAAAAGTACCACTGTATCAACATTTAATGCTTAATAAAAGAAAAAGAGAAGTATGTAAATAAATGTTATTCTTATAAAAATATGTTCATTTGGAATAAATGTAAATTGTTACTTGTTGTTGGTGGGAGTGTTTTAGGTGGAGGACTCGTTGTAGTAGACTGTATGGTTGATGATTTTGTCGTCATCTGTGTGGTTTTCGTCTGTGTTGTTTGTGAACCTGGATAAATATATATTAAAAACAACTGTTTTATAACACAATGTAAACAAGCAGACAAAATTGATATACATGTATTCATTCCTAAACAAAGTCAGTAATGAAAAAATGAAGGTTTTGTATTTCAAAAGAAAAAAGCGACTAAAAACATGTATGTTTCTACCATTGTTCTTAACTTATACATAACTTAATTTAATTTATTGGCGACGGAAGTGACTAAATAATATAGTATTGCGATTTCAAGCGCAAACAAAATGCGCTAGAAATCACAATACCAAACCAACATGACTAGACAAACTTTGATTTAGTCTTCATTAATAAATAACAACAAACAAAAGTTAAAGTTGTGGATTAAGGCCGTGACTTTAATGCAATTCTTGTAACACATAAAATAAGAGATAATTGAAAATTAACTAAAATTAAGCCTAAATGAAGATAAAGTATTAATGAGAAAAGTCATGAAGAGAGTGTCCTAGCTAAATGCATAGCAACAAACATAGCAACGCAATATGCAGTAAACTATGATAATATGTTAAGGAAATACCAGACCTGAAAGGATAAGAAAGATACTGGTAATCCACAACAAAAGAGAAAGCGGGGCGAAAATGCTCCCATTCGATCTCTTGCAATGAAAAATGAGTATTAATAGTCTAAAATGAGAGATTTGTTGAAATAAGTATTAAAATTAAATGCCTTCCGAGATGCACACTCGTGTATTGAGGGCTCCTTTCATTTTATTGAAAAATCATAATCATCTATACTGAAGAAAAGGCGGAAAAAGTACAAGATAAACATTTTGCATGTCAAAAAAAAAAATAAAAATAAAATGAAAAATAAATAAATAAATAAAAATTGCTCAAACAGCCGAAACAAAAAGGGGTAAGGTGTGTAGTACATATTACTACAATACATATATATTAAACGCCATCCACAAAAGAGTCTGAGCTGAGCACCGGACCGGAAAGACAGGGGGACTTACATGTCTGTTTCAACAAAGCCGTGTGTTAGAGGTATGTAGCAAAGACAACGCGGCGAAAGCGATATGTACGGACCTACACGTACATATCAAATGCTGCTCCTTCAACTTTCGACTAGCCACTTAAAGGCGTCGGCCGGCAAGTTGATTTTTTGCAACCCTGTCCAAATAAGACACAGACAAATTTATGGACATGGCTTACTGGCCGACCGCATGGTCACAGGCCCCCTCTAACGGTTAAGGGCGCACGCCCATTAACACCAATATAAGAGATAACCGCAGAACGCAAGGTGCTGTTACAAACGGTTAACCTAGGAAATGTGAGCATAATTTTATCGCGGCGATATCGTATTTTCTTTAATTTAGAAAAATGCAAATGCTGTTTCAGACTTTTTATGCTCACGACCGGGCATTGGATGCTATGTGACGGACTTAAATCTCAATTTCTTATGCCGCCTTTCCTTCAATATAAAATTACTAAATGAAACAATATAAAGTCACGACTGTATAGTGAATATACATAAGATTAATTACATTTTTGTACAACAAAATACTTGTAAAGAGCTATTTACCTCCTTTTCAAATGTTCATGATTAAATTGTGTTTAACAATGTATGAGAATATAAAAGAAAATAATTAAAAGATGAAATAATCTTCAACAGTCTTCTAACTAGATAACACAATTGCACTGCGATTTTTATCACCATTAACAAAAACAACAACAACAAAGAATAATAACAAATTATAACGATGTCGAACTATGACAATGACTGTTTATATAGTCTTTATAATGTCCATCAGGAAAATTATTTCAGTACCAAAGATCAGCTTGGGTGTCATGGCGTGGCAACAACAGAACGGCATGGTATGTTTCATAAGGCGTACATGGCATGGCAGGTGGAACAGATCATGGCATAGTAGAAAGCATGTAAATAATCCAGTTACGCTGAAAATATAAAACACTAGGCGACAATTATCTGTAATACAAAATGGGGTGGGAGGGTGGGTTTATGTGTTCTTCACGGCTGCTAGCAAAGGAATGAACTGAGCGCCCGGCAATAAAACGTGCATTCCTGAGTTAAAATCGTATAGTTTAAAGACCCACTTCGACCTTGCAAAGTAGCGTGATTATAACTTATAGAGCGTGCAATATCACGCGATATCCACAAGTATCTGTTTTCCAAATTGTCAAAAAGGTGTTATTTTCATCTAGCTAGCGCTACGGATAGCTCAATATATAAAAAACAGAAAATTTAGATACATAACAAATTTCAGATGAAATAATTGACCAAGACAATGTCGAAGAGGACCTTTAAGCTTAAATATTAACCGGTGATATCCGATAACCATTGAAGCGTTTATTAACACATAGAAATTACAACACGCTCGCCAAAAATTAAACGGTATTTATTTCACAAGAGAAGATAAATCTACTTATTTTGTCTTAAACAAATCGACGTTCGTGTTTACTTTGACTTGATGTGAACACATTTGAAATTGTTGATGTCACATGGTTTGATTCATTTGCTCCGCTAGATGGCGTGCATAAACCACAAAATTTGGATCCAGACCAGCCTGCGCATCCGCGCAGTCTGATCATTCAGGATACATGCTGTTCGCTTACAGATCCTATTATATGAGTAGAAAAACTGAAAGCGAACAACATGGATCCTGATCAGACTGCTGCGCGGTCGCGCAGGCTGGTCTGGATCCATGCTGGTCGCAAACGAACTATGTTGGTTTTGTCGTGGTGCGGTTCATTAACATGTTTTGTTAAGACACAAGATGGTGTTTTAATTTCCTTCAATTGGTACAAGGCGTTTGCCATTTTACCAGCAGAACTTTATTGGTACTTCAGAAAACTAACAAAATACTACTGGTCAAATAGAAATTTTACACTAATATAAGATATACTTATGCTAAACATGTACGTACCATAGATCAAAGAAGTTATATTTTTAATTTTGTTGGCATCATGTTCTCACGTACCTGTGGATGTTACGGATGTTGTTGAAGCAGACTTTGTATTTCCTCCATCAGAGGGCGTGCATAAACCACAGAATTTCGGACAGTATAATAAAGGGGGTGGGGTGTCTTTCTTGGCACATATATTTAATGTATCATTCATTTGTTTACAGTCTATGTCTCCATTGTCTATACATGTATCTATTGTTGTTCCTTTGGGTGGCGGTAGTGTGGATCCATCCGCTGAAAACATCAAAGGCCCATTATCATGATTATAAATGCCTTAGAAATGCTAAAATATTTATTTCTCAAAACGTTTTCTATTTTTGGTATTATGTCACAGTTTCCATTTGCCATATCCATAAATTACTTTTTGCTCTAATTGCATATATTTAATGAATTAGAATTTTGTTTGGAAGTCAAAACTTTGCAAAAGTCAAAACACTTTGCTGCAATTACGACACATCACTGAAAGTTCAGTGCTACTTTCTTCTAACATGCTCTTTTATTAAAACATATCAAACACGTTTGGTATTTCTAAAGAATTTCAAAAAATATAAATTCTGAGGCATAATGTTCCTTTATCGGATCATATGACATTTGTGATCATTAATTTTTGTGATAAAATTGTTGGAAGATAGATTTTAAAAATAGTAATTTGTATACCTCTAGACCATTATTACGTATAAACAGCCTTACTCATAATGTTTGTTTTTAAATTGGTACATTTATAATTTTAAGAAATTGCAATGGTTCTAACATTGCAAATATTTTACATTTAATAAATATTTCCCTGTATCTCAGATATTTGTTCCAAAGAACGTAAATTTATAGACACAATACCTGAACAAAAACCACAATATTTTTGACAGTATTTGACAGCAGCCAATGATCTTTCTGCGCAGATGTTGTGTGTGTCGTCTGCTAGTTTACAATCCATGTATATTTCATCTTTACATGAACCGCCGTCAGTTATTTCTTAAATTGCAACAAAATGATGTTTTTGTGACTGTTCGGTCAATATGAAATTGTTTTTCTCATCATCAGTACCAAATCTAATTTTTTCAACATCAAAAATTTCAAAACATCGAAACAAAATCTAATTTTCAAAACATCAATACAAAATCTATTTTTATAACATCAATACAAAATCTATTTTTCAAAACATGACTAGGAGATCTATTTTTTCAAAACATCAATACAAAATCTGATTTTCAAAACATCAATACAAAATCTAATTTTCTCAACATCAAAACAAACTTTAGTTTTCTCAACAATACAATATCTAATTTTCCCAACATATTATTTCACAATTTCTTTGGGTTTTTCTTACTTATGTGAAGCCAAATAAAGGAAAGTCTTACCTGAAGAACCACTGGAGACTGTTGTAGTCACGTGATGTGTTACATTACCTTTGCTTGGTGATGTGCATAAACCACAGAATTTCGGACAGTATAATAAAGGGGGTGGGGTGTCTTTCTTGGCACATATATTTAATGTATCATTCATTTGTTTACA